>NC_056725.1:861680288-861980288 GCF_019279795.1 Protopterus annectens
ACTCAAGGTCATAAGCATTGCTCACTTCCAAATTATCAGTTAGTCTGCTAGAGTTATAGGAAGGGATAACTCCCCATCAGCTGATATATTACAAATTTATTTGAAGTAAATATGACATGCTTTCTTCCCCATCCCCGTCACAAACTTAATAAACATACCCCCACACCCTACTCTGAAAATAAAATTCTTAGCTAGTGCTGGTGAAGCAGTCTAGTGTAAAGGCAGATGATGATGGTGTTACAGACTATGGGAGAGAGCATGAAATATAAATCAATTGCATATTGGAGCAGTGCACTATTGTGGTTACATGCAGTGTTAAAAAAGGATAGTTAAGGAGGAGTTATGAGTGGTGCAACACTGCTTTAATATCATCTTGGCCTGCTATCTGACAATGTCAGCTGCTACATGTCCCTGGCCTGTTTGCTTTGATTGATCTTACAACAGTGATGATTCTTGAGTTGTGAGTGGCAACAAAAATAATTTTTAAAACTTTAATAAAGTTAAATTGCTTTACTTGTAGTTAAACTGTTTACTTGCACACATCAGGGTGAAACAATGGTAATAGTTTCATAAGGGAGGGAAGGAAAAATTAAAGGAGTCTTGAATCACTGGACTTGTTCCTTCTTGAATAATGAAAGACTGAAGCAATTTGATATGGAATTTTAAATGCTGAGGGAAGGAGCAATCAGAAATGAATGGAGAGTCACCACAAAGTCTTTGAGAAAGGACAGCTTATGAGACCCAGAACAGAGAACAAACACCCGCGTGAGAGATTTTAGGCACTGATGATGAAATACTGCTTTCTGCTAAAAGTGAACACATGAAGTAGATTACCTAGGCCAACACGGAAGGACTGTGGCTGACCAAGTTCGCAGATGACTGCAAACTGGGTGCCATAATCAACTCTCCAGCCGACACAAGCATCTTCCAAAAGGGCCTCATAGAAACAGACAACTGGTGCCAGAGCCATGGCCTCAAGCTAAACGCCAAAAAGTGTATAGTCATCCCCTTTGGCAAAAACAAAGTGCCCACAAATTACCACATAGGTGGTAATCCATTAAGTACAGAAGAAGTAATTAGGGACCTGGGGACCCAAGTTGATAGCAATCTCTCATTTGACAACCACGTGGCCAAAGTGGTTAGCAAAACATTTTATATAGCCCACCTAATCATGAAGGGATTCACATCTAGATCAGGGAGGTCATTGTGCCTCTTTACTCATCCCTCATCAGGCCCATAATTGAGTATAATGCCCCTTTTGGGATGTACCTTACCAGACACCTGCAGCAACTGGAAAGACTCCAAAAGTACCTCAACAAGAGGATCAAAGGGCTCAAACAGATGCCATATGCTGCCCGGTTAAAGAAACTCCAGCTCTACTCAGTGGCATACTGCCTGCTCAGAGGCGATCTGTGCGTGACGTATAAAGCCATGTCCAACCCGGAATTAATGGACATGCTGCACCTCAGAAAATCCAAATCCCATTGAGCTACGCGCTTGAGAGACTTGAACCTCAGCAATGAAATAAATAGGACATGCTGGAGGGACAAATTCACAACCCAGAGGCTCCCTTCACTCTGGAATAAAATCCCAGTCCAGGTTAGGCAGAGTCCCTCATTGACTCTCTTCAAGAGGAATCTTGATGAGTGGATGGGAGATCGTACGTTTACCCTGGGTATCACTTCTGTGTCACTGTTAGACAGAGGCACAGTATACTAACCTCGAAAAAGGGCATAGCAAAATTAATTTAAAATGGGTGGCGAAAGCCAAACACACTCTGGCTAGGCTTATAAATGCCCTAGGGCAGATAGCCTAGTATGAACCTATGAACCTTGGCAGCTGTACCACCTTATCTTTAGCAGGTCATATGCTGGTATTTAATACAAAACAATGGCTGCAGAGCTACAAAAAACATGGTCAGGTACAGATGATATTCAATGCCCTCTTCAATTACCACACATGTGCTTAACATTTACATTTTCTCTTAAACTTTGTCACAATCTTTTTAACCCAATAACATTTCCATAGGGTACATATGGAAGTGTGTGTGTGTGTGTGTGTGTGTGTGTGTGTGTGTGTGTGTGTGTGTGTGTGTGTGTGTGTGTGTATATATATATATATATATATATATATATATATATATATATGGGTCCACTTTTAAATGCCGAAATCTCAAGTTTTAAAAAAATGAACCCAAAACATCGAGATTTCGGTATCTCTACATTTAAAAGTGGGGAAAAAAAGACAGACACCTAAAATAAAGTGTTTGCAGTAGGGCTGCACCCCTCCACATCCACCTACTTAAATATACCAGCTCGAGTATGTGCTACAGTGAAGAAATGTCTGTTTCTGTGCACTTTTACGTTCTCTTCCTGATATCTCCCAGTGTTTATATATAGAGAGCTGCAAGCGCTTGCTTTATAAACACTCATTTTTATTTTTTTTTGTTTTTCTTTTTTTTTTTTTTTTAGATACGAAAAAAAATTAGATAAGTAAACATTTATATATATATATATATATATATATATATATATATATATACATACACAAAATCCTGGACTTTTGACTGAATCCAGTACTAGTAATATTCCAGAGCATTAATGTCTCTTGCTCTTCACACCTTTCCTCTTACTTTACTTGCTCTAAGGTTATTAAGAGTAAGCACCACTTAATTATATAGGATTTAATTGAGACTGAAGACATTGTGAGACTACTACAACCTGTTGCTACTGAGTAATGAAGAATTAATTAGTTTTGACAGGTATCTAAGATACAAACACCTTTCATGATGTTCAAAATGATGAAACTGATAACCGTTACATGTAGTGCTGGATTTCTGAAATGTTTTGTGAATATATTTTAACCCAGCTGTCCTAAAGCTTAATTTATTAGCATGAATCCTTGCTGCCTCTGCCTTTAGTGCATCTCTTCTAGCATGGTAACGCATGACATACATTAGTGTAGATGATGAGAAAAGTTTGCTGTAGCACAGTGCTTTAGAAGATCTTTGCAAGACATATTGTTATTTATCAGACGTTTTCACACTTTATTGTATCATATGCTGTGTAATTTGCATATGCTTAAATTGAGTAATGTATATTTGAAATATTCATTTTTTTTTTTCATTTTGTTGACTGGGCAGATCAAATGGGTTGAAAATGAGTGACCCCCTGCATTAACTCTCCTCTTTCAACAAATCCTTTAAGGACCTCAGCAGAAAAAGGGCCAAACAATACCTCTCTATCTAGGGCAGTATCCAACATCTCAGCTTTGACATCATGTGGTAAAATTCTGTGAACATGAGTGAGTACACCAACTCATTACTGATCCAATGGTACCTGCTGTGGATACAGCATCAGCAGACTCAAAAGAGCACTTTAAAGAGGGATTGGTTACCTGAGAAGCAGAATTTGTTGTTAAGAAATCCAGATACATTAATTCCTGAATTAGGCAAGTTAGCAGTTATAACCTTATATTTTCAAAGGAAACAAAAATAAATGTTGCCATATGGGTCAAACAATTCAGAATTCTGAAGGCTGCAGTAGAAAAAAAATATACCTTTCTCCCAAACTTATCAAAGGCTTTCCCATCTTTGTTAGAAAGAATAGGGTTAGCAATAACAGGATGTTTGGCAAAATACAGTTTTGCTAAAGAAATATTGCAGGGTGTGATTTGGGATTTGAAAATATGTGTGTGTGGGTCTGATGAGCCTTATATAATTTATCACACTTTCTGGGGGCAGGAGGATTAGTCCCAGGCATACTGCAGGCTGTCAAGAAAATATCCTCAAATGCTGGGTAAGATAGGATGAATGGCTGCATGCTGAGGAAAATCCAGCTGTAATAAGTCATAATATATTTGCTGAAATACTAGAATTTCATTCTGTTCTCAATGAAACAGCTCTTTTATTCTGGCTATAGTTTCAGAAAAAGCAAACGCTTTAGGGAGAATCTGAACAGCTTTTTTCAAAATCAGATTCCCCTTCCTGCGGCATAGGTACTGGAAGAAAAATCCCATTCTAATTCCACACCATCAGACTGGGAATGATAAACTAAAAGAGACTGAAATCTTTTTCTTTTAACATTTTGTAACAAATCAGACTTTAAAAGATGAAAGGCTTGAAGTAATCCCTTAGAAAAACTTAACCAACCTTCCCTGTTCATCCTATGTAAAGCATAAAACATGCCTAAATTTCTGTTTTCTTTTACAAGGAGACCCCCCCCCCCCCAGAATAGACCAACCCCTATGATGAGGATCGTCTTGAGGAATCAGGCTCCTTAGGGCAGCTTCAAAGTACAGCATCATCAGCATCCTCTTCCAAGACCAACAAGTGTGGTTCTCTCTTACTCAAAGAGGACAAACAAACTGCAGTGTGTGTCTCTGCCCTTAACAACTTCTCAAGGAGCAACACTAGGGGGATCAAGAGAAATAAAATATCATCCTTTTACCTAAATATTTTACAACTTGTCTTCTCTACCACACTTCTAACCCTAATGATATGCTCAAAATATGCAATGCTTATCTAGATACACGCTTTCCCTTACAAAGTATAAAGCCATTTACTTCCTGCAAGAATTTAGAGCTACTAGAAATGTATACACACATACATATTTATGTAAATACTTTACTGTATATACCTATCTTACAACTATGTTTGTTTTCTTCTGCGAAATGTAGCTGTTATTTTCCTGAGAACTGGCTAAATTCATTTGTTAATATAAATGTACTGTGATGGGACTTTTCTCCCCGGGCCTCCAGTGAGACTTCATGGCCAACAAAGACCAAACAATCAATCAATGACTGTTTTGAGGTACCTGAAATGGCCACAGCAGAGTCACTCATTGCAGGATGTGACAGTAAGGAAGTCAGACTGACTACCAAAAACTCCTGTAAAGTTTTCTTATTGCAGATGAGGGAGAGAAGAACCAAACAGCCCAAAGTGTGGTCCATGCTCTAGCCAAAAAAAGTGCCTGATAACTGGGTAGTGGAGCTTTGAGTAAGTAGGTGAGCTACCCAACAGCAACTTTAATATTTAAGACAACCTCCAAAACTGAGTCCAAGCCCATATCTTTAATAAAATTACAACAGTTTTACATACAAAACATAATTTTAAAACCCAATTTCTCCAAACAGGAAAACCTGACAAAAGCTAAGAATACTGATGTAAAATTTTTAGTGAAAACACAACTCCTTGCATAACTGGAAATTTTTCTAAAGAAACAGTAAACTTGTCTTCACAACTTTCTATAAAGTGGGTTTTCCCCAGAGGGGCACTTATCTACCCAGTCTTGGTGAAGCACTAGCTGATCGTCGATCACTCGAAGCCTATAGGGAGAGCATACTTCAATATCAAGAAAGTTCTTAAGGTTTGGCACCCTAACCACTAACGTAATACAGCCATACTCAAGCTGTTCAGTGGTTAGGGCACATGAAAGGTGCTCTAAAAGTTTGGAAGCTGGCTGGTTGTCATACCCTTGGCAGAATGTAACATATAATTTAGGTTACTACAGCAGTGACATAATGAACATCCAAGGTTCCTCACACTCCTTCAAATACCAGTTTAGCTTTCCTGGGAAGAAAGCAGTGTAGTTACAAGGCACATTACTTCATGTGCTTGAATGCCTCTCTAAGGCAGGGATCATCAAGACGGCAACTATAAAAAGAAGACATCTCATCAGTATCAGAACCGAGGACCAAAATATCTTCAGGATCCCATTCTTGAGAAGACAGAGGGAAAGGAAACAGTCTCCTACTCCCAGATCCAGCATGGAAGTCACTGCTCATCCAAGCTTAGGAGAGATAAAGTGAAAGGAGCATTGACACTGTTGGGTGATACGGCCCAAATGTTCATAGCAGCACATGCCAGAGGTGGTAATAGGTTGTGAGAAGTCTACATAGGACTTCTTTGTGGAGGCATCAAAGTACATTCCCTAAAGGTATGCTCTTGCACCTTAAGAACAGATCCCACTACAAGTTAATTTTATATATTTCTATATTCATATCTATAGGTTCATAGGTTCATACTAGGCTATCTGCCCAAGGTTTCCCCCTTTAGTTTGAAGAAAACTATGCCTATTATTTGCTGTGCCTCTGTTGCAAGCAGTGACACTGTAACATTTAACTTAGGGCCAGGCTCTGGCCAGTTATCCGCGCTTGTGAGGGCCCTTCTTGAAGGGATCTGTCAAAGGCATGATCTGCCTTTGACAAAGCCAAAACTGGGTTGGATCCAAAGTCTGCAAGTTCCCTATGTCTTATTTTATGAGTCCATTTATGATCCTCTCCATGGCTTTTAAGGCTTGTCAAGCTAATGGGACGACGACGTAATTTCGGGTGGAGGCACGCCTTGTGAAGTGGTGAAGTGGAGGCGCCCAGCCCTTGCACGATCCTGAGGTGAGTGAAGATTAAACAGCTGTCCTATTAAGCTGGCCTAACTGGCCTGAGTTCGTGGGTCATTGAGTTCTGACACACACAGTCCCACGGATGCATGGTTCATGCCCGTCCAGAGCATGCTGGTTTTTGGGGAGAGCAGTTCTCACCTGGGGTGGGGGGGAGATGTTTGGGGGGATATTTTCTTCTGGGTGGGGAGAGTAGGGCACTGAAGGGGAGTTGGCCAGTAAGCTGGCAATGTGTAGGTTCAGTAATCTTCACATCATTCAGAACTCATCACATCTATTTGAACTCATTTTGAGCCTATTCTGAGTTTTCCTCCTAGTTTCCATGATTGTCTAAAAGTCTCATGCATTTTTCTCTTTGAGTCCTCCTTGGATTTTCTCTCAAAATTTTAGCTATATTTATCTATCTATATACACACACACACACACACACACACACACACACACACACACACACACACACACACACACACACACACAATATCCAAGACTGCAATACCTCAGAGAAAAGAGAATACTCTTAGATACAGAAATCTAAGACTTGGTACATGTAATCCCCCATTTTTGCATATTCAGTCTTGCTATTCCAAGACTTGCACTTACCAGTCCCAGAATTTAATGTTAACAGTGCCATATGCATGAAATGCATATTGACAAAGAAACAAGTTCACATTTCACTTTTAAAGTCACTAAAGTGTTCAATGTCTAGCCAGTCCAGATACATGATTTAGTGCTGGCAATCTTATAAAACAGCTGTAGCCTTAACTGTGCCAGTTTGCTTAGTAACATCTGAATCAAGCCACTGGGAGACTACTACAAGTGTACTGAAGATAGATGTGATATTACAACTGCAACTTCATCACACACAGAAATGGAAATGGATATACGTTTCCTGAAGCAGCAGAAGGCTGGCCCCATTAGACCATTTCACTTCCTTACAACACAAAGCTGCAATTGGCAAAAGCAATTTGCAACCCAAGCTAGAAAGTGACCCACTGGTTCTAGCCTTTGCTTCTAAGAAATATCTGTCAGAACTACAAATCATTTCCAGTAGGAGATGCCAATTCACCCTCTAATGAGCATCACTGTTTAACTCTTTAGTACTTACGGTCTTCCAGTGCAGCAGTGTGGTAATCATCTTCTATTAACATTCATCCACAAAATACTGAATTCGGATTCTCTACCAATACGAAAAGAAGTTTGCAAGTTAACAGCATGGCAATGTTAGCTACACTCCTCCACTCATGATGCCACAACATCACAAAAGCTTAAAAATAACCTAAAATGTACAAGGCATTCCTTTCCCACACTTGATGCCAAACTTTGGGACTCCCCCCTTTGGTAATACTAAGAACTGTTGCACACCCCAAATATCTAGATTACAGCTGACTAAACTGTCATTTCATAAACTTCATGAAAATAAAAGCAGAAAAATGTGGAAATCAAGAAAAAAACAAAAATGGAAATATTTACGGAAAACTTAAATGTTCCAAGGTTAGATGAAGCTCAACAACTAAAAGTTAAGATAGGAGGAAAGGAGATGAAAACGGTGGTTATAACCAAGCTGCAGGAATGTTTCCAGAAGCAGATGGTATTCCTCTGGAAGTTTTAAAGTTAAGAGGAAAGAATGTGATAAAGATCTGGAATGTTTTGTTCAATAGTATTTTAAAAGGAGAGGAACCACCAATATCCTCTTAAAAACTGTGGTGGCTGTAATAACTAAAGATGGTAAAGACCAATGAGATCCAGCTTCATACAGGGACATTTCAATTTTAAATAAGTGATTATGTCTACAATGATTAAAAGAATGGCAAATGTGTTGCCAAAATTGACAGATATGAATCAATGTGGTTTCATGGAGGGAAGGCAAACATTTGCCAACATTACTAGCACAAGGATGAGCTAGAGAGAAGCAGAATGTAAGAAAATACTGCTGTTCTTGGTGTGACTTGATAAAGAGAAAGCACTTGACAGAGTATGGTGGGATTTTATGAGTAGGGCAATGGGAGCATTTGTATTCCCTGATAATTAATAAGGCTACTTAGGAGAATATATGAGGGGTTGTAGGGAAAAAAAATCAAAGTGGGAGGGTTCTTCACTGATAACCCTGATAACTCTGATAAGGGGTTGGGAGGGAGGCCTAATGGCCTGATAACTCTGATAAGGGGTTGGGAGGGTGGCCTAATGGTTAAGGTGTTTGCCTTACAGTTTGAATCTCACAAGGGATAATTGGCTAGGCTTAAAATGGCTCACAAGGGCGGTTAGCCTAGTACTAACCTATAAACCTATAAGTTGTGTCTGAACAGATGAACCAGGTATGGTTCATTTCTTTCCCCATTACTTGCTTTACATTTAGAACCACTGTCAAAGAAAATAAGGGACTCAGAAATTCAAGTATACAATTGGTATGGTAATCAAGACAGGTTGGCTTTATTTGCAGACAATATTATTTTGTACCTGATAAAACCAGAAAAGGACGTCTCAGTATTGTGGAACATTCTGAGACAGTTTTACGTTTTTCCAGGATATAAAATTAATGAAGATAAAACAAAGGCTATAGCTGTACACCATGTACCCACCCATGAATTGGTTCAGTAATACCCATATTAATGGAGACATGATAAAATGAAGTACTTAGGAGTATGTGTTAAAAAGGAATCTGTTATGGCAGCTAAGGATATGTGGGAAGAGACTAAATCAAAAATAGTACAAAATTGAGGAAATGGAAGATCTTGTCTACAGATATTTATAGCAAGACACAAGCAGGCTTTTGGTCCCTTTAGCTTTATACACAGGTCAGGTATCTTTTATCAACCAGAGGATAAGTTATGGATAGTCATTAATAAAAAACTGAAGGATTTTATCTTGTAGGCAAAGTGGGCAAGAGGGAAGTGGGATAAGCTGATTCTTCCAGTAGAACAAGGTGGTTTAGGACTACCTGATTTGAAGGAATATTTTAGAGCTACACCATTAAGGCTCTTATATACAAGACAAGCAGAAAGCTACAATTCAAAGAGGGAAGACAGGATGATGGCGCAGTCAGGAAATTCAAGAAATAAGGACAGAGTGCGATTCTGGATGAAGATCCTTAAGGAAAATAAGAGTAATACATAATACTATACTCATAAAGTAGCAGAAAGTATTTTAAGAATTAAGACAACATAGGAATGGAGAAAGGAGTTTCTGCTGATAGGGATGACTGCAAATAGGGGTACAGAGAAAAGGCAAGAGGGGCTGGAATTAACTGGAGAAGACTGGCAAAGGAACCAAGGATCTGGGAACAAATAATTAGAGAAGGAAAGGTAATAAAATGAAGAGGTCAAGAAGCTATTTGGACTGCAGGCTATAGACTGACTTCCCTATCAGGGATTGATGTCAGGGTACAGGCAAAGAGAAAGGAAAAGGCGAATCTTAAATTAAAGACCTGCACTGGTTGAGTTTTTAGCCGAATCTAACAGCTGCTGCTGTTAAAAAAGTAATAATTAATAGGGCATGTAAAATACTACATGATAACTATAGGAATCAAACAGAGGAGGTTAGATCAGATTGGGGCGAGAGATTGGATAAGCACTTCACAAATCCAAGCACACTTAAAATAAGACTATATATATATATATATATATATATATATATAGGGTAGATGGTAAATGGTGGAGGTGTGATGGGAAAGAAAGAAGTAAATGGGAACATTTGTTTTGGGAGTACAATAAGTTGGTAGACTTAAAAAAATTCCCTACAGAGTACTATGTGAGAAATACTGGGAGAGCAAATGGATTTATCTAAGGAATATATTTTTTTGAGCTGAGATACAGGATCTGAATTGTTAAGTTTAACTCTGGTGGCTGCCAAAAAAGCAATTACTAGAAAATGGAAATCAAAGTCTAAACCAACTGTACTTGAAATAGTGAATATTGCAACAAAGATAAAGGAACTGGAATGGGATCCTTAGAAACGGGTAGGGGTAAATTACATAGAAAAAAATGAAATTGTAGAAATAATACATGTAGAAAAATGTTGTGCAAGTACAATTTATGAAATGTTGAAATTATTATATTGTACAAATGAATGTAAGTGGTGCACAATGTTTGTAATTATGTACAAGCTAACATGGTTTGTCTTATTTTATATAAATGTGTTTGCCTATGTCACAAGTTAAAAATGACTAAACTATCATACTGAGGGTATGAGTTATTGGGAAAATCATGCCCATCCTACCGTCCATGGAAAGCATCATACCTAATGAGATTAATTATGATTTTTCCTTTTCGCAATCAGATGTTATTTAAGTCATTACAATGAATTGCTACCCTACTCATGCTTTTAATACCCTACTGAAATTATGCAAACTCATTTACATATTGTATATATCTTTATATTTTGTAAGTTGCTTTTTAATTTGTGAGACATCTACCAAGGATATTTAACAATGTATCTACTATTATGTTTCTCATCTGCTGTGGATCATTCTTTACTTTCTGTCTTGTACATCTATGTTACTGTTTGATGTTATATTGCTACTTTTGTTGTTGTTTTTGCCCCTCAGACAGTGGATGAAGTAGGGTCATTATGATAATTCCACTACAAAGATGACATGGTCAAAAAACAAGCAATAATACCAGAGAGGGTTGTGTTATTGATGAAATAATGCCCATCCTACACCTATGGAAAGGCATTACTTCTCCATTAACACAAACCCTCGAGAGCATTAGTGTGCTTAGAGAATCAACCATGCCAGACAAGGTGTGTGCTACTGGGGAAATAATACCTGTCCTGCACCCCTGGAAAGGCAGCATTTCCACAATAATATAAACCTTGGAGGGCATCTAAATTGTTTTGCATTTTTCTATTACTATAAGTTTATTTTACTTTTTTGATGTAACTGAATTCCTGGCTTAATATGTCAAACTTGTTGAAATGTATGTAGTTGCTGGAGGAAGTATTCCCCATCCAAAATGTAAGTTATGCAAGTATTTAATGTCTACACACACACACACACACACACACACACACACACACACACACACACACACACACACACACTATAGCCACTTTATTGACTTAATACATCTCAGAAGTCTCATTATGTGCTGATGAGTCAAGAAAAAAAAATCACTGAATGCAAGGCATTGCAGCTGCTCCCATGGTTCTTTACTTCTGCTGATTTTGCCACATAGTGCTGCTTTGTCCCCATGAATGACTGACATTCTGGTAAACCACTAAGGCTTAAAGTCTGCAATAATGGCAGACATTACAGTTTCAAACTCCTTATTGTTAAAGAAATGCTGATGAATGTTGTAGTTGCCATCTCTCAACCCATACAGAGATGCACAAGCACATATGCATGCAAAAACATGCAAACACACACACACACACACACACACACACACACACACACACACACACACACACACACCTTTATTTTTTTAATTAATTTATTTTCTTCGTTTTTCAGCGGGCATTAATGTTCGCTCTCCAATCAAGGTGAATATTTACAGGTTGTCCATTTCTCCAAGCATAAATAAAATAAAGTAAAATAAAAAGATAGAGGTTACTAAGTGGAACCAAAAACTGAACGTAAAACAAAATTATAAAGTATAGCCAGAACAGAAACTTTTTTTAACGTATTCATATATGTGTAGAGTTCTAGGATGTGCATCATACCTGATGAGATTAATATGATTATTGAAACCTCGACTGAGACTTCTTGCTGGCATTTGGTCCAACCATAAAACTGGCTGATCGGGGTCTGCTATCCTGGAGGATTGAAATCAAGTTACAATTATTTCAGTAGGATTACAATTTAATGTGAAAAATACTTTAATCAGCAACAATAATGATGACTTTTTTAAATAATTAACTTTAATGTGGAAAACAGCACAACATTAAAAACTGGTTAAAATGAATGTGACAACTGCATAATATATTTAATGTACAATTGTGTAACAATTTACCATAACAGCAGCGATTTTAAAATATCAATGCTGCTGAATTTCTGTCTCACAGAAGGCTTGGCATCCAGAGCTTAGCATCCCTTTCAGGCTGGCCAAATACTCACCCTCCTAAGATGTTAGCAAACTCTGTAGGTAAAGCTGGCATCTATCATTTTTGCTCATTCTTACCCAGGATATCAGCAGAATAGCTATCATACCCTCCCCTGATATAGTCCTATATGAAAAAGTCCAGGGTCCTATCCAACCTAAAACCCCGTCAGAAGGCATCTGGGCTGGTGACTTCGACAACTGTGTTCTTCAGGTCTCTCCAGACCTGAGTACTCCCTTATGCCCTTGGAGGGGAACGGGATAATGGCTAAATGAATGGGAAAAAGACAGTCCATGGCAACAGTGGACTGTCCAAAGAAAGGAAGAGGGGATGGTGGGAGGGAAACTTTTACTGCAACACTAATCTACTTGAACATCTACTATTTTAGCAATTTCTTACTTGTTTTTTATATGTTCTTCATATAGGCCACTGTTGCAGTATTACTAACTACTGGGACAATTCCAGAGCTCACTAGGACTGAAATGAGACAGGATTCAATGAGATGAGTTACAACAAACCCTGCAGAAGGGCAGTAGCAAATCCTACTGAAAGAAATACACCAGCTATCTGTAGCCCACTGAAAAAGTAACAAATCTCATAGTGTCATTCTTAGCACTTCCAAAATAAAAGCCACAATCCTTTTATTGTCTAATAAATGTGGTTTACTATATACTAAATAGTACAAATATAGGGAGTAGCAAAGTACAATAAGTTTAGAAATGATGGTTAGCTGCATAGATAAATGTCATATAATTGAAGCTGTTATAATCTAACATGATCTAAATATTAAACCAAGACTGAAACTGAAAAAGTAATGTCTTGAAAGCATAAAAACAGAGGACTCTATACATCTTACAACATTCCCTTGAGAAGGTATGAGCTCTCTACATCTCATGCTTATTTTGTCTCTTGGCCTGAAGGTTATTTCACTGACCATGTCTTTCTTCTAAAACTGCATAAACTTAAGCTGTATTTAAAATGTGTAATATAAAATGAAGATATAGGCCTGCTTTAATACAGCTGCTTTCCAGGCCTGCAAACTCATGAGTTATACTATGTTTATGTAAAGTCGACTCTAACAGACTAGATTAATGGGTAACAAAACTACATTTA
Organism: Protopterus annectens; assembly: GCF_019279795.1. Lineage (NCBI taxonomy): Eukaryota > Metazoa > Chordata > Ceratodontiformes > Protopteridae > Protopterus > Protopterus annectens. The sequence continues at coordinate 861,693,833 of NC_056725.1, forward strand.
AGTAAGACCTATCCATACAACTACCTTCGCCCTGGAAGTAATATCTAGCCTGAAGTGTCCACAAAAGGTTTGGGCAGAAAACTAGGTGGCAGTCTCCAAAACAGACTGTGTGAACCACAATACATACACATACTAAGAAAAGCCAAGTTAACAGCAGCCTGTCTGAAATTGAAGGACTCCACACATGCCTTTCTAGATTTTCCCATCATTGAGTACAAACAGAGCAAAACAATAGGTTAACCACTTGCAGTCTGCTTGTTTAGTTACTGTTTTCCCTCATTCTTGGCTGTAGAAGACACAAAAGGTTGATCTAAAGCTCTGATGCTTTTGTTTTGTTTTGATTAAATAGCATTTCAGTTGTCTATGGAGATCCAAGGAGTGCAGGATTCTCTCACCTTTGCTATGAGAGTTAGGACAGAACACTGGCAGCTATATATCTTGACTGAAGGAAAACGTAGTCACCACTTTTGGTATAAAAGAAGGGTTAGTTATAAGGCTAACTCTGTCTTTGTGGAATAATAGAAATGACACTTCTACACATAATGGCATGTAGTTCTGATATCGTTTTAGTTGAAGTGATGGCAAAGAAAAGAACAGTTTTTCAAGTCAGGAATTTCAGAGCTGTAAATGCAGCAGGTTCAAAAGGAGTAGGCATAAACATTTCCTGGACAAAACTGAGGTCCCATGGAGTAGCAATTAACTTTCTAGGTAGTCACAGATGTAGGACTCCTCTAATGAAATGTTAAACAGGCTGTAGAGAAACAGAAGGATCTATAGGTATATAAGTTGAAATGGATGAAAGGTGTGCCTCCAGTGAGGAATAAGTTAAGATAAGTACTGCAGGACCACAGGCACTTAGACTGAGAGGGGTCTGGATTACTTATGTGGCACCAAGTCAAAAACCTTTTCGATTCGGCCAGGTAAGATTTCCAAGCAGAAGGCTTCCTAACCTCCTCAATGACAGTCAGCACAATCTAAGTAAAATGGTATACAAAGGGTAGCAGGATCAAATCATCTAAGCTGTAAGCTGTGTAATCATCAAGTTGGTGAGTTACGAGGGCCCATTGTCCTTGCAGTGGAGGGGGTCCAGCCTCACATGCAAGGTGAGCAGTTCATCCTGGACATCTGAATGAGGAGATAAAAGTAATGCTGCCTGGGTCAAAGGGGTGCTGTCTGAAGCCCTTCAAGCCTTGCCTCTCTCTTACATTGTAGATCACCCTAGGGTGAAGGGGGACTGGAGGAAATGCATACAGAAACAGACCTGACTGTTTAAAAGAGAAGGCATCTACTACTTAAGTTTCTTTGGGTGGAATTTCAGAGCAAAACTTTTTCAGCTGTTTTGTTATCTGAAGACACAAACAGGTCCATCTCTGGTATCCTCTACCTGAAGTATCTTCAGGAATCCCCCCCCCCCCATATAACATTCAGTTGTGTAGATATGCTATTGATCTGCTCAGTTGGTCTGCAATCGACTCCACATGAGCTGAGATGTACACTGTCTATAGGGGCCCTTTGGTACTTAAAAAAATATAACTTAAGAAGTCATAGCCAGCCTGCACAAGGAACCAGTCCTACTTTTGTTTATGTACCACATCACAGTTGTGTTGTGCTGTAGCTTGTAAGATCACTTTATTTTAATTCAAGATGGGATTGAACACCACAAGTGCCTAATGAGAGTCATCATTTCTGTACTGATGTGTTTTTTCTTTTCAGTACAGTCTCATACTCCATGGACCACACTCCATCCAGGGCTGTGACATCAGTGGCTATGGTGTGGTTGAGGGGGTTCTATATGAAAATAATCCTTTGGTTCTGTTGGACTTGGTTGAACCATCATTCTCATTTTATTCCTGTCTGGGAGATGCAAGGTTACATAGAAGCATCTCTTCTAAGGATTGATAATGTTGACTCCTGAGGGAAAAAAAAGCACTCTGACAGAGTCCAAAAGCATCACCAGGAAAATGTGATGGCAAGGGTGAAATGTGACTCAAGAAAATTGAATGAGAATTTCAGATTTGGAAATCATCCTTAATGGATTGCAGAGCCTTCCACCTTCTCCTAGGACTGTGCATGAATTAGTCATCTATATAGTACTAAAGCCTTTGGTTTTGCAGTAAGCGGTAAAACTGGTGCCAGGTATCAAGTATATATCTTGTGTGCAGTAGTCAATCCAAAGGGCAAGGAAATAAAATGATCATGGAAACCATCACCCCCTCACCTCTAATCTGAAAAAACATCTATCATTCTTGTGTAATGGAATATGAAGGTAAGCATCTTTGATTTCCAGAGTACACATTTGATCTTTCAGTAAGAGAAGTGACAAGAAAACTTTAGTCTTAACAGTTTCAGGTGGTCCTCCATGGACAATCTTTCTGAGCACTAGAAAGAGACTTATATCAACCCTTTGTTTTGGTGTTGCTCTAATAGTGGTTCCATTATGCCTAGATTTAGAGATCCTCCAAGACTGGCATAACCAGAGGTATTTGTTTTTTTGGTTGTATAGAGGGGTGTGGCTGTTTCCTTTGGTCACTTTAGGAAAAGAGATCTGCATCCCTTGGAGACTGCCTATAATACCAACTTGTGAATATTCACAGCTTTTCATCAACTGGGTTAAACTTCCTGCTGTCTTGGGGATGGGTTGAGAGGGGTTTGGACAGGACTGTGTATGGGGCTTGGGGTGAGAAGGAGAACCTCTTGATAGTCATGGCTGCTCTCCTTGAGAAATGCGACAATGATGGCCATCCAGGCTTCCCCTATTACTAACTTTTGCATTGTCCCATTTTCCACTTCAACTGCTTACCCTTACCTTGAAGAGGGAGACTGAAAAGGCTGAACAACAGACTGCATAATATGACCCCTCTCTCAATCTTACTGAAAACTTCCCAAAAAGAATTCTAAAGAGCAGATACTTATCAAGAGCGACACTGAGGACCTATACTTTAGCCTCCACTGGCAGGGCTATAATTTATACCACACCTTTCGGCCACCTAACTTGGACCGAAGCACTAAAGGTGGAGGCATGTCCATATTCATTAAGGATATCCACACTTCCAGGCTTGTTGCTCAGCATAATGCATCTGAGATTATCCAAGTGCAAGTGACTCTGGGCAAGACCGCAATGCAAATTGCAGCTTGCTACAGATTCCCCCCATCATGCCCCAGGATTCCCACTCCTCATTTCTTGATACACTGGAAAATATTAAGGTACAACCTAACACCCTAATAATGGGCGATTTCAACTATCCCACCATTAACTGGGAAAACTACTCGTGTATCAACTCTTGTGCTCAACTTTTTCTGGAATTCATAAATTCCAATGCCTTGGATCAACTTATCCACACCCCCACCAGGGGCAGCAATATCCTAGACCTGGTCATTACCAACATGGGCAACCGGTGTTCCACACCAGAGGTCAATTCCTCGTTGGTCAAATCCGACCACAAGCAAATCACCCTAGACATCCACATCCCAGCTCCACCCCCCCATTAGGGAAACCACCGTAAAAAAATTCTCCAAAGCCAACTTCATGCTTCTTAAGACAGAAGTGGCAAACTTCATGACACCCATGCTGACGGACAATAGAGATATGACTGCTGAATCTTATACAATTGCACTTTAAAAGCACTTACACGAGTGCATGGATCGTGCAATCCCTAACAGAACCAAGATGCTATCCTCCAAAAAAGGAAACCAATCTGGTGGTCCCCTGCTATAAAGAAACTCTACAACAGAAGAAAGAAACAGTTGCAAAAAAAAGAGTAAAATCCCAAGGTTGGAGGAACTCCGTGGTAAGCCTCAGTAAGAAGCTGAGATCCCTCATAAAATCCTCCAAAGCTAATTACGAAAACAAAAATCGCCACTGATTCTAAAGACAACCACAAAGCATTCTATAGCTATGTCAAGAATAGTACAGTTGTGTACACTTACCATAAATGTAGATGTTCGAGTGTATTCACTGTTGCAGTCATTACATTTGGGTAATCCTGCTGGCAGGTTGCCTTCAGTCGGCCTGAATTCCAAAGTCTTGGGTCCTGAGTCGGTTGCTGTCGCCCCTTCCCTGACGTCAGGTCGTCAGGGGTATGAAAGATGCAGCCGACGCCAGTTTCTTCAGTTTTTCTTGCCCCAGATGTCAGGTGCCCCCAAAAGGGTAGGCTAGGTATATATATAAAACATACATGCACCAAAATAAACTTTACCTTCACTACAAGCAAATACACCACATAGGTTGTATAGATCAGAGAAGTAAAGATAAGTTCCAGCAGAAATAAGGAGGATGGCGGGTGGGTAACCTGGACTGCAACAGTGAATACACTCGAACATATACATTTATGGTAAGTGTACACAACTGTACTATGTTCTTCGTGTTTCACTGTTGCAGTCATTACATCTGGGTAGTCTCTCAAAGCTATGGTTGGGGGGCTGGAGCTAAACAATATTAGGAGCGGCTATGAGGCCCTGCAGAACTGCAGTGGCAAAGTCTGCTCTGGATTTAGAGTAAAGTGGCAGATTGTAATGCTTTGTAAAGGTGTGCACTGAACTTCAAGTAGCAGCCTCTAAAATGTCTTTGGTTGGTACTCCCCTGAGAAAGGCTGCCGAAGTGGCAGCAGATCTGGTTGAATGTGGCCTAATGCCCTTAGGCACTGGCTTGCCATGCTGAGAGCAGCAGAAATGAATGCAGTCACCTATCCACTTTGAAATAGTCTGCTTGGAGATCGCCTTTCCTTGTGATCCTGCAGCACACGCCACTGGTAATTGTTCTGTCTTTCTAAAAACTTTAGTTTTGTCCAAATAGAATCTAAGTTGTCTGTGTACGTCCAAAGAATGCAGACTTTTTTTCCCCCCTTGTTCTGTGGATTTGGATAAAAAGTTGGCAAATGAATAGTTTGGTTAAGGGCTACACTGGACACCACCTTAGGCATAAATGTAGGGTTTGTCCTCAGAGAGACCCTGTCTGGATAAAAAATGATAAAAGGTTCCACAGCCATGACAGCCTGTAGCTCTAACACTCGTCTTGCAGAAGTTATTGTTAGGAGCAGAGCTGTTTTCCAAGATAAGAACTTTATATCCGCAGTAGCAGCTGGCTCAAAAGGAAGTAGGGTGAGTTTTTCCAATACATAATTGAGATCCCATGCAGGCATTGGCGGTCTCCTTGGAGGCCTTACATTTCTGGCTCCTCAGAGGTACTGCCTTAATAAAGGATGAGAAAAGAGTGGTGGCTCTGTATTGTAATGAGCCGAAATGGCAGAGGCATGAATTTTAATTGATGAAAAAGATAGTCCTTTTTCCAGCATCTCAGTTAAGTAGTGCAAAATCTGAGGAATATTTGGTACAGCTGTGTCAGTTCTTTGAGCTTGGTTCCAAGCACAAAATCTCTTCCATTCTCCAGCATAGTATTTTCTAGTACTAGGCCTTCTGGCTTCCAAAATGACATCCATCACAGCTTTACTGAGAGGTGTGCTTTGTATGGCTACATTATCTGCCATGCTGCCAGGTTTAGAGTCCTGAGTTAGCTGTGCAGAATCGGACTGTTTTGTTGGGACAGTAGGTGAGGTATTTGAGGTAAGGTCCAGGCTGGGCATTGAGACAAGTTCCTTAAGATCAAACACCAGTACTGGCAGGGCCAGTCTGGGGCAATCAGAATCACTTTTGGTTTTTCCTGTCTCACCTTTAGGAGTACCTTGGGAAGGAGAGGCAGTGGAGGAAAGGCATATACTGATAGGTTTTTCCAGTTGAAAGATAAGGCGTCCACTTTCCATGCTTGTCTGTGATAAGTCCTTGTGCAGAATCTTTTTAGTTGATAGTTGTGAGGGAAGGCAAACAGATCTATGTCAGGGCATCCCCATTTCTTTGTTATCATGCTGAAGACTTGTGGATCCAGGTGCCACTCGTAGGGATCCATGAGGTTTCTGCTTAGTTCGTCTGCCAGAGTATTGTCCTTTCCTGGCAGGAATTGTGCCTGCAGATGAACTTGGTAAGTCAATGCTGTGTCCCATAAAGTTATGGCTAGTCTGCAAAGGGGGTAAGAAATCGTGCCCCCCTGCTTGTTTATGTACCACATGACCATGGTATTGTCTGTCTATCAGTAGTTGTCCCGGATGAATTAGGTCCTTGAAGGCTGTCAAGGTATTTTGAACAGCTAGCATCTCTTTTTGATTGATATGTAGATGCATTTGACTTGAGGACCAGGTGCCCTGAATGCCTCTTCCTGCCATGTGGGCCCCCCAGGCATAATCTGATGCATCCGTTGTTAGGTTCTGCCTGGCTGGGGGAAGAGAGAATGGCTGTCCCCTGTTTTGGTGACAAGCCTTTGCCCACCATCGAAACTCCTGTTGCAGGCAGGGAATGAGAGTAATCATTGTTTCCAGGCTGTGGCAATGTTGAGTCCAAACACTTTTTAAGTACCACTGAAGTTTCCTCATATGCAGTCTTGCATATGGAATTAGTAGGATGCAGGATGCCATGAAGCCCAAAGCATGCAGAATTTTTCTTGCACATAACTGGGCCTTTGTTGCCATTTCCTTGAAAAAGGTAGTCAGTTGCCTTTGTTTGTCTGGCGTGAGATAAGCCATCTGGGCAGTTGTATTTAAGCTTGCACCCAGGAATATTATCTCTTGAGAGGGTACTAGTTTTGATTTCTTTCCGCTGACTGTGTATCCTAGACATGGTAAAAGTCTTTTCACAAACGCCAGATGCTATAGTAGGATGTCCTTGTTCTCTGCTTGAATGAGGCAGTCGTCCAAGTAAGGATATATTTGTATTCCTCTTTGTCTGCAGAAAGCAATTACTGGTGCCAGGCACTTTGTGAAGATCATGGGCGCAGTAGGCAAGCAAAAGGGCAGTGCAGAGAATTGATAATGCTTTGAACCAGCCTTGAATCTGAGGTATCTTCTGCATGACTGTCTGATTGGGACATGCAGGTATGCCTCTTTTAGGTCTAAAGTGACCAGCCAAGCCATTCTGCCTAGCATGGGGAGAAGCTGCTGTAAGGTCAACATCTTGAATTTTGGTATATCCAGGAAAGTGTTTAGAATAGATAGATCCAGTATTGGTCTCCATGTTTTGTCCTTTCTGGGTACCAAGAACAGTCTTGAGTAAAATCCTAGTCCCTGCTCTTGCTGTGGCACTTGTTGAATAGCCCCAATGTCCATGAGGGATGAGACTTGTTTTTCAGCCTCTGCCCACTGATTTTTTGGCAGGTCTGGCCAACCATGTGTCCTTGGCAGGGTATGGAAGTGAAACTTGTAACCTTGTGACACTATGTTTAGAACCCATTTGTCCTGGGTTATAATGTGCCAGTTTTGAGAAAAAAGTGCTAATTTTCCCCTAAGGGTGCTGCCAGTAGATAAGTGCTTGGTGCTGGCAGGGGGAAGTCATTGGGACTGCTTCCTGTATGGTTGTGATTTGTCTTCTCCATTTTTGGAGGTAGAAGCTCCCCACTGCTTAGACCTGTATGAACCTTGCGGCTGGGATCTGCCTCTAGGGTGCCTGGATCTGCCCCCTTTGAGGTCTGACACTGGAAAGGACCAAATCTTTGTAGGCCAGTGTTTGCTAAACCTAGGTGGCTGTACTTGTAAAAAGTCTTTGACCGTTTGCATAGATTTAGCTTTGTCCTCCACTTTCTTTAACACCTCTTCTGCCTTAACACCAAACAAGGTATCATGCTGTAATGGTGCATCTAATAATTTAGCTTTGACATGATCAGGCAGATTTTGTTCCTTTAACCAAGCATGCCTCCTAATTACAGAACCCGTAACAGCGGCCCTGCAGGAGGCCTCCAGAGAATCAAAACCACTTAAATCCTGCATTTCTTTGTTATCTGCACATTCAGAATTTACCAACATTTTCTGTTTAAGCAGTGTCATGACATACTGCTGATATTTGAGCATATGAAATTGGCAGTTTAAAGCCCTTATAGCCAAGGTAGCAGATGTGTAAATCTTTTTTCTCTATCTATCCAATGCCCTAGGATCTCTGTCAGAGGGGGTATGTTTTTTTTGCAGTGGAAACCTTAACCCCTTTGGGACCCTGAGAAATAGTTTCTGGGAGTGCAGCAGGGTTTTTGAAAAGGAATTTATGAGAGTCAGGAACCCTGTAGAATCTGTCAGGCTTAACAGGACCTGGAGATAAGGAGTCAGGGGTCAGACTAGACTCTGAAAACACATCATCTACAATATCTAACACAGGTGGAATATAGCTAGAGGCATGTGTTGAGGCAGTAGAAGGAAGTCCCTGAGCCTCTTCTTAGATTCGGAAAAAATCTTGGTTCTCCCAGTGGAAATGCTCTCTCATGGTATGCAAGGTTTCCCCAAAGGAATAGTCCTCAGGAGGAGAAGAGAAGAAATAGATTCTTCAGCAGCATCAGAATCATAGGGAGAACATTCCTGATCAGAAGAAGAATCAGAGGAAATGGAAACCTGATCCGAAGATCCATAGTCTGCCTCTTACCTAGGCCTCTTATCGGGATGGGGATCGGAACCCCTGATCAAGGTAATTAAGTCTTCGGCCATTTTGAGCATCTGTTTTTTGGGCATGGAGGCCTGTCCATGTGGCTGGTGAACTTGTTTCTTTGCTTTTAAAGGTGCTTTAGTCTTTGCCTTTGAAGCTGAAGTCGGTTTAATGTATAATTGTTTAGGTCTGAATACACCCTCAGAAGCCGATGCCTGCACAGCGGCTCCAGACCCATCTGAGGGAATAGTCTCCGAGGCTCCAATACCTTGAGTTTCAAGTGGCCTGACCGACTCCATGTCAGTGTCGGTAACGGCCTGCGACTCTAAAGTAGTGGGCGCCAGGGGCTGCAAAAGCACCTCACTGAGAACCGGCGACTGGCTTAGGAGAAGCTTCATCATCGGTTTTGGACCTCGGTTTCCTGTCTTTTTCTTTTTCTTTGTGCTTTTTGTGAACTCCGGTAGTCGGATGGCTATCCGACGACATTGTATAATTAAATCTGCACCCAAAATAGCTTAGTGCAAAATCGTACCGATGCTTAATAGTGCGTTAGTTAAATCTGGCACAAAACTGACAACTAGAAATGTCATGGTCAGGGCCTAGGCAAGGAAAACAGTAAGAATGAAAGTCCTTATGAGGTATTTGCTTCCCATAAGAAATACAATTATTAACTTTTTCTGACATCAGTCTGGAGCAAGAAAAAAGTTTCCCCAACGAGGTATTTAGATTTTAATGAAGACTTTGGATCTGAAACTCGAGCACGAAAATCTCAGGAGTCGGCCGACCGGCACTTGCTTACTGCTTCTGCTTCGGGCACCACGCGGCAAGAAAGACTGAAGAAAATGGCATCGGCTGCATCTTTTATACCCCTGACGACCTGACGTCAGGGAAGGGGCGACAGCAACCGACGCAGGACCCAAGACTTTGGAATTCAGGCTGACTGAGGGCAACCTGCCAGCAGGATTACCCAAATGTAATGACTGCAACAGTGAAACACGAAGAACATCTCAATGGCAACACTCAGATCTGCTCTGAGTCACAGCACAATGGCACTAAATATACAGAACCAACTGATATTGCCAACATCCTGGCAGATAGGTTTAGTGATAACTTTACCACTCTCTCATCCCCCAAAGGGCCCATCTCTATACCGGAAGAATGCAAAGTACCTATAATCACGGCTGCACAGGTAAAAAAACACACTCTCCAAAGCCAAGAACACAGCATCCATGGGACCTGACAACATCCCAGGCTGCGTTCTACATGAACTACAGAAAGAACTGGCACCCCACCCAAGTACCATGTTCAATCATAGCCTCACCTCAGGTTTTGTGCCCAATGAATGGCGCACAGCAACTGTTATCCCACTCCACAAAGGGGGAGCCACCACAGACCATGGGAACTACCTCCCCATTAGCCTGATGAGCCTGGTCTGCAAGGCTATGGAGCATATCATCATGGAACTTATAAACAATGACCTTGGTAATTTCCAAACTCTGGACACTACCCAGTTCGGGTTTGTAAAAGGCAGATCATGTCTCCTAAACCTGACAGACTTCTTTGAAGTGGTCACCAAAGCTGTAGATGAGGGTAAGGTGGTACACACAGCCTATCTAGATCTCACCAAGGCTTTCAACACCATCCCCCACTCTGGAATTATAGACAAACTCACTAAACTAGGAATAAATCCCTATGTCACAAGATGGGTTGCCAATTGGCTCACTGACCGAACCCACACTGCGAATGTAGCAGACTCTAAATCCAACTTCACACCAGTGACAAGTGGAGTACCACAGGGTTCAGTCCTAGGTCCTCTCCTGTTTGGTATCTCCTTCTCTGAAGTACAGGCTAACACAGAAGGTCTTTGGCTAACAAAGTTCGCAGATGACTGCAAACTAGGAGCCATAATCAAATCTCCTAACAATGTGGACATCATACAAAAGGGCGTCACTTAGACAGATGCCTGGTGTCAAAGCCATGGCCTCAAGCTCAATGCTAAAAAGTGCATTGTCATCCCTTTTGGTAAAATTCTGTACCCATGAACTACCACATAGGCCGTGGTCTACTTAACCCCAAAAGTGTGATAAGAGACCTTGAGACACAGTTGGACAGTAGTCTCTCCTTTGATAATCACATTGCCACAGTAGTCAGGAAATCCTTCTACGTGGCACACCTCATCACAAAAAGTTTCTCATCCAGGAAAAAAGAGGTCATTGTTCCCCTCTACTCATCACTCATTAGACCCATTATAGAGTACAATGCCCCTTTTGGTATGTACCTCACAAGACATCTACAACAACTGGAAAGGCCAAAGAAATACCTCACAAAGTGGATTACTGGCCTCAAGCAGATGCCCTATGCAGACCATCTCAAAAAACTTCAGCTTTACTCTGTCGCATATTGCCTGCTCAGAGGCGATCTCTGCCTAACATACAAAGTTATGTCAAACCCAGAGCTGTTGGACATGCTCCATGTAAAGAAATCCCAATCTCTCTGAGCTACACGCTCTAGGGACCTAAACCTTGTCACCGCAATAAACAGAACATGCTGGAGGGATAGATTCCTGTCTCAGAGACTTCCCACACTCTGGAACAAACTACCTATCTATATCAAACAAAGCTCCTCATTAGCACTCTTCAAAAAAAAATCTTGATGATTGGATGGGAGATAGGAAATTCACCCTGGGGATCACTTCTGTGGCTCTGCTTGACAGGGGCACAGGAAAATAATTTTCTTGGGTGGCAAAAGCCAGGGTACTGTTTGGCTAGGCTCATATTAGCCATAGGGCCAATAGCCTACTACCTACCTATGAACCTATGATTGTAGCCTTAGCAAGGCATGTCTCGTAACCGAAGACCCTAGCCAGGATACTGTGTCAGTAATAACACAGCCAAACTTTACACAATGTTAGCCACTTGACCTAAAGTCCCAGAGAAATCCACAAGTTTTGCTTTGAGGTGCTCATCAAACACCTCCCCATATTTATTCCTTCCTCTGGTTAAGGACTAAACTCTGAAACACAGTCACATGTGTTTAACAATTAATGTCTCAGAAGGCTAGAATGGCAGCAGTGTAAACTTTCTTCCCGAGGTGGTCAAGCATTCGGCTCTCCCAATCATTAGAACAGTGCTAGGAGCAGGAACCAATTTAGACCAGTTTTCAGGTTCCAGAGACACTACTGCTGGATCAGCTATAGAATTGTTTTACATAAATTTGTGGAACTCTTGGACCGTGTAGAATTTATCATGCTTTTTTCAGGACATGGGCTGGGTGAAAGGTACCAATGAGACAGCCATAAAGCATCCTCTACAGCTCTTACAGATGTTGGAATTGTTGGAGGTTTAGGAGACATCCAGACCCAGAAGATCAAAGTAAAATTTCTGGACATAGGCACCTCTTTATCTTTCCATCTAAAGAGGTATTTCATCCTACAAAGAACATCTCTAAATAGGGTACAGGAAGTAGGGGACAGTGTCACAGCCTAAGGGGGTAGATGTCTAGGAGGCATAATCCATTTCATATAGGTGTTCCTCCTCACTATATGAGGAGTCAGAAGCTTCCTCTGAGAATCTGTAAAATTCCTCTGGAATTTTGCAAATAATTATATGTCATTTGTATATCAAATTGATTTGTACAGATGCTTATGCTGAAAATGTATTTGTGAGGTTTGTTTCTGTTAAAATGTTTCAACAGTGTACCCTGCTGGACAGAAAAGAAATTACATACATTACTGTAACTGAATTAAATGTATACATTGTAACAGCATATACTGGAAGTGAGAGGTTAATCTTAATCTACCTGACTTTGCAAAATATATCTGAATTTAAATTACTTTATGGGTTAAGCCATAAAGATGTTATCCCACAGTTGTGAGTGGAGCTAGAGACGCAATGTCTGTGCTACAGAATAGCTGGTAGCTCCTGTAGGAACACTGAAATGGCTTTATGGTTTTATGACTTTCAGCAGCTACAACATATCTGAGCATAGCTCTACCTGTATGTATGGTAACACACAGGTGCTAAAACCCTGGTAGCTTCTAGAGATGGGAGATAGTGCAGGAAACAGAGTCAGATGACCAGATGTATGTAATGTCATTTTGTATAAAAATAATATTTTACCATTAAAGGAGACTAAAGTCTCAGCAGCTTTCTGTATTCTGTCTTGGATCTGACAACAAGGACAACTCACCCAGCATGCCTTGCTCTATTTAGTAAGTAGGAACAGTAATTCTTTTAGTCAATCAGGAATAGATAGTGAGACTTGCTAAATACTGTTTTCCTGTAACTGTGTGAAACTTTTCATTGGTGTTATTTTTAATATTCCCTATGATTAAATTCTGGTGTTTACTGTAACTAGATATTTAGTATTTTCATGTTTTATTATATATAACCTTTTCATTGTGGCTGTTATGTTTTAGAAAGTATTTAATTTTGAGAATATTTGCACATATGTATTTGGTGACAGCTCAGGCCACTCCTGAAGCTTTCTTGTTCAGTCAACATTACCATTTGTATTAATATTAACTTGCACATAGTATAGTTGGGTACCCTTGTAAGAGAATTCAAGTAACTTCCTTATAGTCTGGGCAGAAGGGGGCACAGCAGGTGAATCTGTGCCAGCCTTTTCCAGGTGTGTGTGTGTGTGTGTGTGTGTGTGTGTGTACAAATCAAATCTCAAATTGTGTGTGGGTGTGTCAGCTGCTTGAAGATGGGACACAAAGCACTGGTTTTACAGAGAGGGAGTGGGAGGCCTTAGCTTGGAACCCCAGCTAAGGACTTCACACTGAGCTGTGCCAGTGGGGAATCCTATTGGGGGTTTGGACAGATATAGAGAGGAACCAGCCCCTGGACTGAGCGTGTTTCTGGGTGCTCTTAAGGGAAATTGTGCTTGATTCAGACAGGTCTACATCTGGAAATACTGAGTGTATCCATTTGTATTACAAGTGAACATCCCTCTCCAGTATCAGTGGAGATGATTCAGGCTCCTTCATTACTGGCAAAGCGTGAAGACATCACACAGATATCCTGTATTTGCATTTTTGTGCTCTCTTAGTACAGCAGCTGCCTAGTGGGTCTGTTCTTGCAGATTGGAATCTCAGCCCTCCACCTTCCTGCAGGAGACATCCTCTTTAAACAATGTGGTGCTACCATCCTCTCCTTCAGAAATGACAAATCAGGTGTCAGGATCAAGCCACAGCAAGGTGCCATTTGAAGGCTTTCTGCATGTTGGGATGTGCCTTGGTATGCAGGCAATGCAGCCTTCTAGGAAACCTCACCAGGAACCTCAGATAATTCAGGTGAGTGGGCTGGGTGGTTGCAACAACACATTACCACTACCCACACCCTCAGGTTGAACAATCACATTGAATACCATTGTCACATCTCCAGTATCCCTGACCACCTTCTGCTTGATTTTTTTTTTGGGGGGGGGGGGCATCCAAGGAAGAGTTCAAACCACCAGATGTCATGGCAGCAGTATGGGTCAAGGTCTTCAACCTCTTCTTGGAAGGAACACTCCTTTCTTTTAAGCAACTGATAAATACTACAATTCTGGATGTTGTATTTTGGGCAAAGACAAAATATACACAGCCTGTAAAAATTGTTACATGGACTTTGCCTTTAATGTGCAGCCTTGTTTAATCTCTTCTGAGAGAACACATCCCAGACTCATTGTGTTGTCTGACACTACCCTCCCCTTTAAGTAACACAAAATAATATACTTCTAACAGGATACAATTTTTTTCTCAACAAATGCATTATGGATCTGTAGTCAGTTCTGTAGCAAGCTGATGATGCTGCACTCCAGATGCTAGCAAAAGGTTCATGTGATGTGGTCTGCAGCATGACATAACTAAAGATGGTGTATGAAAGGATGCCAGCTTTATCCAAGGAAGGGCAAGCATCCATCCAGCTTGAAGGAGAAAGGAGAAAAAAAATCTGGAAGATTGGCTGGACATTGTACCTTCTATAGCAGAAACCCCAGTAGTCAGTACTATTGCAGCAGACATCTAAATGAAGAATATCAAAATGTAACTTGTGACCTACTAGTGACATGATGTGAACACTTCACAATCTGCTTGACTGTAAGCCTCAAGCATATCAGCATCTATAAATGACTGAGGTAACAGAAAGAATTACCTGCAACTTCAGTGCAATAAAATTACTAAACAAATCTCACAAATGGCATTACTAAAAATACCAACAACAATAAGAGAAAAAGTAAAGGAAAAAAAAGTCAGCTACATTACCTAAACTACATAGTGCCCTAAATAACTCTGAATTTAGATCTAATAACAAAAATATCTAGCAAGAAAAATAACTGCCCAAAATGACAAAGTAATTGCAGCTGGAAGAGATATACCAGAATTCCTAAGGTTGTTGCCGTTTGTAATACTTTAAAAATATTTATAACTCAAATGCCAGTGTATTCTGACAAAGATTAAGTGAAACACACTACACGTAGCTGGGATTGCACTTTATGACAGAGGTCATATATCAGCAATAAAAATATGCTCTATTATCCCTACATTTTACTCATTAGTTCTGATTTAACAATATCAATCTCACCTCAAGAGATGAGAAAACTTTCCTTTATAACAGTTCACTTAAAACAGTTTATACAACAATCTGAGAAATGATTCAATACAAACGTTGTCACATCTAGACAATTACCAGTTCATGAAATTACACCACATGCCAAGCTACGGGAATACACTCATCTACCATGCCATTCAGTCTAGCCCCATTCACTCTCCTACCATAACCTGTAAGACAAGAAAATAAACCACAAGCATTAAAGAACGTAAATGATATTTACTTGATTTATGGTCAAATATATGTGTAACCAGTGAATGGATAGGCAGTTCACACATAGGAATAGTGCAAAGACCACAAAAAAGATTTTCACCTCAGAAAATAAAAAGAAGGCGTAGTTCCAGGACAATAAAGGCCGTCTTCCACCAGTATATACATTTCCTTTCACAGATATTTCATAAAAAGTAAACTATTCGACTCCTGTTCCAAGAATTAAATCCATGATGTTGTAGTAAACCACTTTAATATAAAATAAACTAAAACAACAAGAATTTACACAGATTAAGCGCTTTCATCTCACCACGGAGACTTCATCAGAATCATCTAGTAACCTTTCTGGAAACATTTTATATCTTTACATTTACTATCATTGGTTGGCCATTTAGTACTTCAATAATCCAATTATTCAATTATATAATCATGCTGATGTTTCCCTTCAAACCTTCTGGTCTTTTTTTAAAAAACCTTAGTAGAAACATATGCCATACATTTACAAGTTTACAAGAAATATACATAGTCTTCCAAGATGTATATACCACCACATGGTAAAAACATAAAAAAAAAAAAAAAAAAACTTGTAATCTAATCTATCAAAAAAAATTAATAATAAATAAAATACAAATAAAATACCTTTATATAAATATATATATATATATATATATATATATATATATATATATATATATAGGTGTGTCTCCCTAGGAAACGTATACTAAATGCATATATGTATTATTATATATATATGTACACAAATATGTACATCCAATGGACGTCACCTACTAGTCTGGGGTCTGGAGGTTTGAGGATGGTTATAACAACAACAGAGTAGGTGAAAATGGTAGATTTAGGAAACAAAACGAGTATGACCCCCACAAGTATAACAAAAATGGGTATGAACAGAATTATGGGAGAGAAGACAACCAAAGTGGGGAGGACCCTTTAGGGGGGGGGGAGGTCTGAGAGGATATGGAACTGAACCCAACAACCATCTTACGCCCAAGTGACGGGCAATTACAATATTCACAAATATGGGAGGAATGGTTACAGATGACAGAGACAGGGACAAACTATGAGAAAACAATTGATAGTGACACAAATGAACAAGAAGGTAATTTTTTAAAACAAAATGTTACAGTTTATTCATTTAACAATTTTAATATTTTTTAACTATACAGATACAATAATTAATGAGAATTATTTTAAATTATTCACAAAGGGATTCACTTTTGTTCCACAAGAAAACCAAGTATTGAGAGTATCATACTTGACGTTAAGATGTTTACTAGAAAACTAAACCTTGTACACATATTTAAAGATGAGGTTTCAAATGAAAGGGGGGATATGTTAAAAAAGAGGAGTACTTACAACCCTCCCCTACACCATGATATATTACATTTTGAAAGTTGTGTTGTTAGTAGGCTAAGAAAAGAATATAAAAAAAAAAGAAGTTACAGGTGAATTTGTCAGTAGAAGAAGGCAAATTACTCAAAGAACTAAGTGATAATGATAACATTCGGATAATGAAACCTGATTAAGGGGGGGGGCTGTACTCATGGATAAATGAGACTATACCAACAGAATGTTGGAAATATTAGGTAAAGATAACGGTTATGTTTTGGTTTCAAGGAATGAGGTTAATATTTCTTACAAAAAATAGATATTATATTAGAAGACAATTTACTACAGGGACTTATAGATATTAGTTTACAAAATTTTTTAAAAGTCTCCAAACCAGTTATACCAGCTATTTTCGGCATTCCCAAGATACACAAGGCACTAGACAATCCACCCATGAGACCCATTGTATCCTCACAAGGATCAAAAACACAACTGCTTGCTATATATGTGGACACAAAATTAAAGGAATTTCATGTCAACTACCCACATATTATAGTGGATTCTTGGGATTTTTTGAACAAAATTGGAAAAGGTCCATATACAGATGAAACAAGTTTTATTACTACAGACGTAAAAGACCTATTTTCAGTTACACCTCATACTGAAGGGTTGCTGTGGTTTGATAAAATGGTAGCTGAAATGGGTTTTTTAACAGCAGATGAGTTTAAACTGGTTTTGGAAAACATGGAGTTGGTGTTGAAATACAATTACATCTTTTTTCAGGGCGATCTATACCACCAAAAGGATGGGGTCGGCCTGTGCCCCGACCTATGCTAATATTATTATGCTATATTGGGAACAAGAGTATGTATTTAAATCCATATATTACCAATACATAAAAGGTTATTACCGCTTTTTGGACAATATTTTCATCCTGTGGGATGGTCCAGATGAAATTATAACGGAATTTATGGATTTTATCAACCACAGTACTGGTTTTTTACAATTCACACAATATTGGTAAAGAGGAAATACACTATTTAGACATTAGACTATGTAAAGATCATAGTAATAACACCTATAAGTCTAGTATATACAGAAAGGAATGTTATTCAAATGCATACCTCCATTATGAGAGTGACCACCCTTACCATTTTAAAACGAATATAGTAAAGGGTCAGATGATTAGGATAGCAAGGATGACATCGGATAGAAAAGAGTTTTTGGAAGAAATCAGAAATGTGCAAAAAATGTTTCATGAAAGGGGATACCCGGATGAGTTAATTTAACCCATCAAAGAATACGTTATACAGAGATGGGGAACTATATATGTACCATTACTAACCAACAAAGAAACACCAAGGGATGAAAAAAGAAAAGTTGACAGTGACAATAGGAAGATACAGTTACCGTATTTAACACTGACTTATTACAATGGAATAGGATGGTTAAAGAAATGTATAAATGAAATTTGGGGGATGTTCAGTACCATACCAACAAGGGTGAGTGTTTTTCAGAACACCTTAATATATAGTTTTAGAAGAAATAAAACTTTTAAAAATATTTTAGAGATGAATAAGAAAACAAGTGTGGGGGGAACTGTTTTGAAATACGGTACTTTTAAGTGTGGGAGATGTACACAATGCCCCTTTATAGCAGGGTTAAAAGAAGTTAGGATTCCAAGTATAGATATGACCTTAAGAGCAAAAAGATACAGCAGTTGTTACTCGAAGGGGGTTGTCTACTTGGCATACTGTAAAACCTACTGGGGGTATTATGTAGGTAAAACAGAACGCCACCTTAGAGTAAGAATATATGAACACTTGAGAGATATTAACAAGAAAAATGAAAATAATGCTTTATATAGATATATATTGTCATGTAAATAGGCTGACTTCAGGTTTTGGGTACTTGAGGAGGTGGAGCATTTTGAAAGAGGAGGTGACTGGGAAACTAAGTTAGAATTTAGAGAAATGATATGGCAACTCAGGCTAGATGCATGTAGTGGGAAAGGCTTGAATGACCATATCTCTATAACCCCAGCCTTAAAATTGCTCCCAGAAGACCCAAAAAGGCACAACATAAAAAGTAAATAAGAATTTACCAACTAGTAACATGCAAGTTGGAGGACCCCAGACTAGTAGGTGACGTATATTGGATGTACATATTTGTGTACATATATATAATAATACATATATGCATTTAGTATAGGTTTCCTAGGGAGAGACACCTATCCATATATATACAAAAAGGTATTTTATTTATATTTATTATTACTATTTTTTGATAGATTAGATTAGATTACAAGTTTTTTTTTATGTTTTTACCATGTGGTGGTATATACATCTTGGAAGACTATGTATATTTCTTGTAAACTTGTAAATGTATGGCATATGTTTCTACTAAGTTTTTTTAAAAAAAGACCAGAAGGTTTGAAGTGAAACATCAGCATGATTATATAATTGAATAATTGGATTATTGAAGTACTAAATGGCCAACCAATGTTAGTGAATGTAAAGATATAAAATGTTTCCAGAAAGGTTACTAGATGATTCTGATGAGGTCTCCATGGAGAGATGAAAGCACTTAATCTGTGTAAATTCTTGTTTTAGTTTATTTTATATTAAAGTGGTTTACTGCAACATCATGGATTTAATTCTTGGAACAGGAGTCGAATAGTTTACTTTTTATGAAAAATCTGTGAAAGGAATAGTGCAAAGACACTAAGCAGACACTACTACAGTTAATCTACTACAAACTGAAATGGATGAAATGTGTGTCTCCAGTGAGGAATAAGTTCAGATAAATACTGCAGGACCAGAGACACTTAGAATGAGAGGGTCCATATTATCTGGCACCAAGTCAAAAAACGTTTCCATATGGTGAGCACTGATGATGAAGGTCTTCTTTAGTGAGCAACTATTGAGAAGACACCCAAGTACTGAGAAATTAACATTTCTAAGGGGACCAGAGTCAGGAAAAGGAAAAAGAAAATATTAAACACTTAAGCCCAAACGTTCCAAAGAAGGTTTAACTCCTAGAAACAAAAGCAAAGAAATAATGCTCGGTAAAAGCATGAATCACAAAACTAGAGGTTGTATCAAAAAAATGACCCAGTGAAGATCTTTGTAAAGCAAGCACAAGAAGCAGCTATATATCCCTGAATGGATGGCCTCTAACAGCAGCATTTTCAAATCAGCATCTAGTTAAGAAATGGCCCCATCATTGCACAGGCAATTCAGCTTGCAATCCAGTTGAAATAGTTTGTTATTGCAAGCCCCTTCTTTCCAGCAGCAAAAGAGGCAAACAGCTCTTCTATATTTTACTCTTCAGATAAAACCTGAGCTTGTGGTGCACAACAAAAATATGAAGGGTGAAAGTGGATTAATCCCAAGTTTCCTAAGGATACACTCATGCATCTTACATTACATTTTCCATCAACCATCACTCAGGTAGCATACATCTAATACCCGGGCCAAACCTAAAGAACCCATGGTGGAAGAAAATCTATGAAAGTCTCCTCTACCCAAGCCAGTTAATCATACATGACTTGAGTGAGGCCTGAGAAGAAAGTACAGTTGTATAAAACCTTACCATAACAGTTGATGTCCTTCTCTTCACTGCTGTAGTATTCCTAACAGAAGAGATCTCCTGCCAAGGAAAGCCCAACATCCGGACAGTATATCAAAGGCCTTAGTACTTGCAGATGCCATACGTTACATGTATGCTCAGCGCACAAGTTGTAGGCATAAAAGTGATGTACGGATTGCACACACTCAGAACTGCGCAAGCCCCAGGAGGAACAGAATGTCCCTAGGGACAAGGAAGATAATGGACATACATAAGGAGGAAAGAGAAAACACCACCTCGGCCAGAAGGGCAAGAAGAACAGGCTAGAGTAGGGGGGGCAGGAAGGAGGGAGGGAATACTGCAACAGTGGCATTGACTGTTATGATAAGAGTTTACATAACTGTACTATGTCCTTCCATATCACTGTTTCAGTATTTCTAAAAGAAGGGAGAGGACAAAAGCTCAAAAGGAATCCCCTGCAAGTTAGCCCTGGCAAAGTCAGCTCTTGCCCTGGAAAGAACATCCAGCTTATAATGTTTACTGAAGATATAGACAGAAGACCAAGTTGCAGCCTGAAGGATGGAATTGGTATCCAGCTGCTTGAAAAAGGTGCCAGACGAAGTAACAGCTCTGAAAGAATAAGCCTTTATTGAAGAGGAAAGAACATGACTAAGAAAAATATAACAAAAAGAAATGGCTTTAGAAATCCAGGAAGAGATGGTCTGCTTAGAAACAGCTAATGTTAAACCCTACTCGTCGAAGCCTTAACCCATCTAATGGTCATTTAACTGAAATCTTTCCCAGGGGAAAAATGCTTTGCCATCATTGGAAATTTTCCCCTTTCTCCACTGCAATGCGATCTTGAAGTTGGTATATTTAGTTGGAGGGCGCAGCCCACACATTGTGGGTGTGGGGAACATAGACACCCACCTGGGTGGGTTTTAAATTTCATGAATTTTGTGATGCTCTTGTGGTTGGCCAAGCACTTTTTTTCCCTTGGGAAAAATGTTGCTTAAATTAATGTTCGATGGATTAAGGCTTCGTTGAATAGGGTTTGACAAAAAGGTATTCAACAAATAGGTTGTTAGACAAAGTGAACTAGACTCAGTAACTTTAGCTTTAACAAAATACCACCTGAACTGTCCATGCAAATCCAAGATGTGAAAAACCTTCTCACTGGCAGACTGTGAAGAAGGGAAAATGAAGGCAAATGAATAGACTGATGAAGGGACAACTCACCGAGCACCTTAAGCATAAAAGAAGGATTAGTATGAATAAGGACACTATCTCTACGGAAAGCTAAAAATGGAGGAACAGCTATGATAGCCTGAAGTTCAGATGCCCTGTTGGCCGAAGTGAGAACCAAAAGAAAAACAGTCTTCCAAGTACAATGCTGTAAGGAAGCTGAAGCACATGCTCAAAGGAAACCAGAGTCAATTTTTCAAGAACAAAACTGAGGTCCCAGGAAGGTGGAATAGGCTTTCTGGGAGGCCTAATATGAAGGAAGCCTATAAGAAACTACATGACCTCAAATTTAGATGCCAGAGGAGGAGACAAGGGCAAACAAGCAGAAATTGCTGACAGGTGAGCTTAGACTGAAGAATATGCCAACTTGGCATGGAGAAGATCACACAAATAACAGAGAACCAGAGAAACCTCTGCAGATACGGGATCCTTAAGGTGAGGGAGGCACCAGACAGAAAAGCTGTTCCATTTGGACAAATATGATTTCCTGGTAGTGGGCTTCCTGGCCTCCTGTAGGACCCACAGCACATCCTCAGAAAAGAGGTGCCTAAAAGGGATCAAAACCCTATCACCCACAGTGTCAGTTGAAGAGTGGACAAGTGATGATGGATAAGAGACCCCTTGTCTTGTGTGAGAAGGTCTACCTGGTGAGGTAACATGCGCTGACTGCCCCTAGCCAAGTGAGAAAGAAGGGGGGAACTAATGTTGTCCGGGCCAAAAGATTTTGGGAGAGTCCTGCCTGATCTTGTGCAAGACTCTTGGAAGCAGAGGAAGGGAAGGTTTACAGAAACATCCCTTTCTAGGGAAAAGACAGGGCATCCGCTTTCCAAGCCAGAGGACTTGGGACTCTAAACAGAACAGAGGAAGTTGTCTGCTCAGAGGGGAGGAAAAAATATCGACCTGAGGAATACCCCAGCAATGGACAATTCCAGGAACACATCTCTGTGAAGCATCCATTCATGAGCTCATGTGCTGGATCTGTTTAGAGAGTCTGACACTAGATTGTGCTCTGAAGGAATGTAAACAGCCTGAAGAGTCACTTGATACTGGACAACTAGATTCCAGACCTGAAGAACAATCCTGCAAAAAAATAAGGACATGGTACCCCCTTGCTTGTTGACATACCCACATCACTGTGGTATTGTCTGCGAAAACTTTGAGGGTCTCTGGATGAAAGAGGGAATGAAAACCCTAATGAGCTAGAAGCAGAGCTCTCATCTCCTTTATACTTACGTGGTCTGACCTCTGATGAAGAGCCCAAAGACCATGAACCTTGAGACAGCTGAAGCAAACCCGCCATCTCCCATTTGAGGCATCTGTACAGAGCTCTCAAGTCAGGGCTGCAGCCTGGAAAGGAGGGCCTGGGTCAAGAGAAAGTTGATAAATCCATCATTGAAGCTCCAGCTTGAGACAAGGAAGGGGACTGGAAAGTCCAGGGGGTGGCAATGTTGAAGCCACACTGACTTGAGGTACCACTGTAGCTTTCTAATATGAAGTTTGGCCAGAGGAAGCATGGAAATGGAGGAAGCCATGAACCAGTGGACCTTGAGAGAGTCCCTGGCCATCACTGACTCCAGAGGAAGAAGATACTGAAAAAAGACAATAAGAGACAGCGTCATGGGGGCAGGCAGAGATGCCAGCATGGGGATGGTCTGGATTCTGCAACTAAAAAAAATGGTCCTGAGAAGGAGATAGAGTTGATTTTTGAAAGTTTATGGGAAACCCCAGACTCTGCAAAAGGGAAACGGTAAACTGGAGATCCTGAATTAGTCTCTGGGGACAAAGCTAAATGAGCACATTGTCCAGATAAGGAAAGATCTGGACCCCTCTCTCCTGCAAAATGCAGTGACAGGAGAGAGGCGTTTGCTGAATACCCTTGGGGCAGCAGAGAGCCAAAGGACAAAGCAGAGGACAGAAATTGCAATGAAGAAACAGAGAAATGCAAACATTTCTTAAAAAAGAGACTGGGTGGGGATATGAAGGTAGGCATTCTGAAATCCAGAGAGATCAGAAAGGTCTGGGGAAGTAGAAGAAGGGAAAATAAGGTTTGATGAGACAATATCCAAAAGAAAGGAATCTTGAGAAAGGTGTTGAGCAGAGAAAGGTCCAGAATTGGTCTCCATGTGCCCTCCTTCCTCAGAACCAAAAACACTCTGGAATAAAAATTCCTCCACACCTCGGCAGGGAGTACAGCCTGAATGGTGCCCAGGATCAACAGAGAATAAAGCACCTCTGGGAAAAGAAGAAGCTTTTCTCAACGAGTTTGTGGGATGCCCAGAAAAGGAGGAAGAGATGTCCAAACCATGAAACAGCCCTGGCAGATAATGGACAGAAACCAAAAGTCTGTTGTGATCCTTAACCAATTTGGAATGGACAGGAAAAGCTGTAGAGATAAGGGAACCTGGCCAAGGGAAAGGGGAAACAAGCTGTCAAATGGAACCAAACATCCTCAAAAGGAATTTTCTGGGAAGTAGGGATCTGTGTAGACTTAGCAGGAGGCACATGTCTAGAACTCTTTTTACCTTTAGGTGGAGGGCGAGGACTGCCTGTGAACAAAAGCAAATTTGGAGGGATAATTCCTCTGAAATGCTGGAATAGGAGAAACAAAAATATGTTTCAACTATTGCAATGCTTTGCTCTTATCCTGGAGAGACTTAAAAAGGTCAGCAGCAGCACCAAAAAGATTTTTATTATCTAGAGGAGCATCCAACAGTTTAGCATTAATGTCATCAGTCAAAGCTGAAGATGAAGCCAGGAGTAACGCCTCATAACAGAATGAAATGCAGCAGCCATGGAGGAAGCATCAGCTGCATCATAACTGAATTTAATAGAGTGGCGGGCAAATTGAGAGGTGGAACCCAGCAAGGAAAAGGCAGAAGAAGCCTTTCCCCTCAGAGTCAGGCAGATCAGAAATTACCTGAGAAACCTGAGAAAGGAGGGTTCAAAACATACCTGATCCTATGAGTTTGGTAGTTAATAATCCCCTAAAAGATAAAGTGGCAACAGTAAAAACCTTCTTGTCCAGAATCTACATGGGGCTACTATCCTTGTCTGAAGGAAGTAGCTTGGTAGAGGGCAACAACTTGGAAGGCTTATCAGAGCAGAAAGACACTACAAAAGGATCATCAGAAGGGCATTTATATAGAAACTTACATTCATCAGCCTCCAAGTAAAATCTGTCAGGCTTCTTAGGAGTTGGGAGCTGGAAGCTGAGAATCTAGGGCCACAGAAGATGCCGAAAAAGTATCCAGAAGGGCAGGAAGAACAGCAGAAGGCTTGGGAGACTCCATCTGAAAGAGCTCATAATACCTTTTTTGGATATCAGAAACTTGAAAACAATCCCACTTAAAGAATTCCATCATACAGGTAACAGTGCCCCCAAAGGTCAGTTCCTCTAAATGGGAATCTGGACTAATAAAATCCTTTTCCTCTGAACCATACTCCAAGGGGGAAGGGATATGAGAACAGTAGGCTATGGCCTTTTCCCCAGGATCTTGATCCTCATCAGAGGAATCCTGTTTCCCAGGTCTTTTAAGAGTGGAAGACCAGGGAGGGTCAGGCACACACCCCCTTTGAGAAGACTTTAAAGTCATTAAAGCATTAAACAACCCCTGAGTAAAGTCCTGCCATTCTCACTGGGGATCCTTAACTGCAGGAGAAATTTGCTTGGTTTTCTGTTTCTTTTTTCTGTGGGACGTCTGCATGAACGACCCCGGGAGGGTTAGACCCTTGGAGATACTCAACAAGCATAGTAGGGATCTCCTCCCGAAATAAGATCTGTGAAATACTCCTCAGTCCCTTGGACATAATCAGCCAAGTTTCTCACTCAATGTCTGGAGCAGACATTTGTAAAGCCTCCGAGGATGGCCTATGACAGGGTCATGACAAAGGGATCTGAAGCAACTACCGGACAATGCTCTGAGCTTTCACTAGCACTGAGAGGGATATCCCATGGAGGCTGGACATCATCCGTATCAGACCTAAGCTTCCTGGGGATGGGATGACTCCACCATAGCACCTTGAGCCAACAGCTTAAGATGCTGCTGTTCAAGGTAAACAGAGACGGAAGAAAAATTACTATGAAGGATCTTGGAGACAAAAGCTTGGCAGACAGAACATTGTTTACAGTTGTGGGAAGCACCCAAACAGAAGAGACACTGGTTGTGACACACTTTATGGGGAGTCTGCCTCCCACACTGACACTTTCCCTTTCTGGGTGACATGAAACCAAACAACACTTAATAAAAAAGGAAGAAGAGGAGAAACCTCAGTGGGCACTTAATCTGAAAAAAAAATGGCTCTGTAACCAACACAGAAGGAGGACATTTAGACTGGCAGCAAAGAAGTTCTGAGTGTGTGCATCTGTACGTCACCTTTTATACCCCTACACCTTGCACGGGGAGTGTATGCGTGATGTACGGGGCTTTTAAGTACTAAAGGCTTTGGTATACTGGCCAGACGTTGGGTTGTTCTTGGCAACAGTGATACAGAAAGACATCCCTCACTCCCAAGAGGAGAGGGAGGACATCAGCAACTGTTACAGTTGAGTGGACTGGGTGAAGGTATGCACCAGGCGCTGGAACACAAGTGATGTGATGCAGATACTCTATAGGGTTTATGCCTCTGGCTACTAGGGGTGCACATCTCAAATTCTTCTCAATAAAGAAAAGGTGCAAACTCAACTCCTTAACATTCTCGCAGCCCAAAATTACCCGAAGGATGGACTTACTAGAAAAATGGGTACACCAAGGTCTTTCCTCCAACACCAACCTAGATCACACAAGGGATCTTCCTGACAGTTTTTGTACTGGGCACCCTCTACAGCTACCACCTTGAAAGAACTAATGCAAACCTTTCCTTTAAATTTCTGCAGTAGGCTGGGCTGAAATGCTTGCAATATGGCAATGCCTGATGCTGGAATTTTTTAGCGACAAATATCAGTCTCTGCTTGCAAAGGATGTGAGAAGCAGAAAACAACTTGAGTGGTAAAGGGCTGAGTGCTTTTCTACTTCAATGTGCAATGTCATGGTATTTCCTGGCAGAAGGCTGACATGCTCCCCAAATGTAGGAATGAGACAAATGAATGTGTCAAGGTATAAATATCAGAAGGGATAAACCCAAAAGTTAGACACTGCAGAAGGCCTCCAAAGTCAAACTTCCATTGCCTTGAAGGAGACAGATCTTCTGGGTAATCCAGCTGTGGAATTAATCTTAGCCTCACCTCAGGATGGTCCCACTTCACAAAGGCGGTGCCTCCACCGACCCTGGAAATTACCGTCCCATCAGCTTGACAAGCCTGATCTGCAAAGCTATGGAGAGGATCATAATGGAACTCATAAATAAAGACATAGGGGACTTGCAGACTTTGGATCCAACCCAGTTTGGATTTGTCAAAGGCAGATCATGCCTTTTAAACTTGGTTGACTTTTTCGAAACAGTCACCAAGGCCATTGATGAGGGAAAGGCAGTCCACACAGCCTACCTCGACCTGTCAAAGGCTTTCGACACAATACCCCACTCAGGTATCATTGAAAAACTCATCAGCTTAAATGTAAACCCATTCATCACAAGATGGGTTGCAAACTGGCTAAGTGACAGAACCCACAGGGTCAGAGTTGCTGGCGCCATGTCAGACTCAAAGTCTGTCACAAGTGGTGTCCCACAGGGCTCAGTCCTGGGCCCACTCTTGTTCGGCATCTACTTTTCAGAAGTACAAGCAAACACAGGAGGGCTATGGCTGACTAAGTTTGCAGATGACTGCAAACTGGGCGCCATAGTCGAAAACACATCTGACACAGATATCCTTCAGAAGGGTCTCATAGAGACGGATAACTGGTGCCAGAGCCATGACCTAAAGTTAAACGCCAAAAAATGCATAGTCATACCCTTCGGGAAAAACAAGGTCACCCCCAGCTACCATATAGGTGGCAACCCACTAAGCACAGAAGAGGTTATCAGGGATCTGGGGACCCAGGTTGACAGTAATCTTTCGTTTGACACTCACGTTGCCAAAGTAGTTAGGAAGACCTTCTACATTGCCCACCTGATCATGAAGGGATTTACATCTAGATCAAGGGAGGTCATCGTCCCCCTGTACTCGTCACTCATCAGACTAATGATTGAGTACAATGTCCCATTCGGAATGTATCTGACCCGACACCTGCAGCAACTGGAAAGGCCCCAAAAGTTCCTCACCAAAAGGATAAAGGGTCTCAAAAATATGTCTTACGCTGCCCGACTGAAGGAACTCCAGCTCTATTCAGTCGCCACACTGCTCAGAGGTGACCTGTGCCTGACATACAAGGCCATGTCCAACCCGGAATTGATGAACATGCTTCACCTCAAAAAATCTAGATCCCTCAGAACTACAAGGGCGGGAGACTTAAACCTTGACACAGTTATTAATAGAACGTGCTGGAGGGACAGATTCATCACCCAGAGACTCCCTATGCTGTGGAACAAAATCCCGGTACATGTGAGGCAGAGCACCTCGATGGCCTTGTTCAAGAGAAATCTTGACCAATGGATGGGAGATCGCAGATATACCCCAAGGATTACCTCAGTGTCACTGCTAGACAGAGGCACAACAAAAAAATGGGCACAGTATCCCTCAAAATAAAGGGGTGGCGAAAGCCACAAAACTCTGGGCTAGGCTTATAAATGCCCTTGGGCAGATAGCCTAGTATGAACCTATGAACCATTCTGCCACAAGGGAATGCACTCAGGTATTTTCTTTTTCTCAGCAGTGTGTACATGGTCCATCTTTGCTTCACCAATGATCTACCCTTTTCAGTAATCTCAAAGGAAAACTTAGAATAACTAAGACTAGATCTTCCCTATATTAATTCCTTCCTAAGAATGCCTTCCATAGCACAAATAAAGTTACCCAAACCAATGAAGGTTCAGTGATGGTATCAGAAGGTGAATCACTGACCTGGTGATGCAATGCCCCTTTGAAGACAAAGCAGCTGTGTGACAAAACAATAGTAAATGCACAAATAAAATCACTGCTGCAGGATTCATAGAGAGAGAGTTCTGATTTCCTGCAAAGGCAGAAGTTGGTCCTTGACCAGATTCTAAAGGCAGTTGGATATCACCCTCCAGTGTACATCAGTGCAGTCTTAAGTTGTGGCCATTTGAGGGCAGCTCAGCCAAAAAGGAGCAATCTGTGCAGCTAAGATTTTCTCTGGTGCCTTGAAAAAATACAGACAGGCAAGTGAAGTACAATGACAAATGCCCTTAAAGAAGCCAGAGAAAAACACTAAAGCAGAGCACCAAGTAAAAAAGCAATGCAAAATATTTCAATAAATACGTTTAAATAGCATGAATCTTGTGGCAATCAACTGCTTCTCTAATGTAACAAACAGCAAACCATAAACTTATATACAAATTATGTCCTGACTCTAGAAGACAGAAATAGCCGGGCTGACTGATAAAAACCTCCAAGAAAAAGCATTATAGTAATTGCACCGAATATGTACACAGTACTGAAGCAAATGATAGAAAGCTTATCCCGCAGCAATGATCTTATTACTTGCTCATCTACATTCATTGTGCAGTCTATGCAATGCATATCATAAGACGCACTACTGCTGGATTCATATGTACAGACTGGAAAATTACAAAGGAGTGCATTTAACAGGCTCCATAAGGATGGCTGGTCTACAGCATGGGTGTGGTGTGCTCAGTACTGAAAGTAAACTACTTCAGAAGCACTTAATCAAAAACAAAAAAAAACACACCGACTAAGTACACTGATAAACATTCACTACAGACATGCAGATGCCTACGCACACACAATAACACACATAACAGAACATATAGGATATTCATTTTTCACATGAAGGGGAGGTCCCCAAAATTAATACAACCATCTCCAAGATTACACAGTAACTGCTGCTCACAGCACACTTACACAAACTCCTGTATTTCACCACATTCACAAAGACTACACCAAACACACTGAGCGAGCCCTACTCAAAAACAGTAAGTCTTAAACTCATCACAAGCTACTCAACAAACACACAAACCCCTGATCACTCATTCACACAGTAGCATTCAAACACACACTGCTAGCACAAATGCATAAGCAGCTCAACCACAGTCACTGCCAACAGACACACATCCCAGTCTTGGTACTGCCTGCATACACAAGACGCACACACACACAGAACATTGAACACACACAGGCCAAATGTACAGCACCTTTTCAATCACACAGTAAACCTTATACACCCAAAACTCACCTCTCAAGCCCTTAACCACAAGCTTATTCACTCTTTCTCTGAAATCATAACTATCAAACATGCATGAAAATCCTATATTTGATTTATACAGGAGAGTCTGTTTAGGACAGATTTTACCATTCTGTACATACAAACATTTTTGGTGAACATATTCAAATAGTGTATATATTCACTGACAGAGTATTTTCAATTGGTGGACGATGATCAGGCTAGACCACCACCACCAGGGATTCAATACAAATGACAACACCCTACAGCATACATTAAAAACACAACAGCAAAGCCTGCTCTACTATTGGACTGGAAATTAATGAGCTGAAACACCCGATGTTCATAAGGTTCATTTGCATATATCCCATGTGCCTCTGATACAAGAGGTTTGGGTGGTCACTCAGTGGAAGTTCTAGCTTTGCTGGAGTTTTCATTTTTATTTTTACCGATTGGTTTTTCAGTGACCTTCTCACTCACTGTTTCATATAATGTTTTGTGAAAGTGTGAAGAGATGACCATGTGGCAGCATCAGACATACTCAAATATGATACATTTCTAAAGGAAGTTGCTAAGGTTGCTGCTAAACAGGCAGAGTGAGCCTAGCTTCACCAGATAATATTTTGCCGTATCACAGAATAAAGCAATGCAACTTGCTAAACACATGGAAAGGACATATTCTGTTACTGGCCATCCCAATTTTTCCCTAAAAGAAAGAGACATACTACATTTGGTCAGTCTATCCAATAGGCTTTGCTCTTCATAAGCAATACTTCAAAGCCCTGCAAACACCTATGCAGTACATTATTCTTTTCCCTTTGCTTTTCTGGTTTAGAAAAGAAACTTGTAAGCTGGATAGATAGATTAATGGTAAACTCAGACTAGTTTCCCCTAAAAATAAATTTTCCTTGTGGAAGAATGTACAAGGTTTCTTATACACAACAGCTTAAAATTCAAAAAATTTGTCTGGTGAAAATAAAAGCCATTGCAAACAGGGTCCAAGACAGAACTTCCAGCTCAGTTGCATTGACAGGTTTAAATGGAAGTAAAGTTAGCCTCCTTGTTACAAAGTTTAGCCCCCTAAATGCAGACACTGGAAGTTTAGTTCATAACTATTGCCTAACAACTGTGTGTGTGTGACTAAAGAAAGTTTTAAAAAGTAAAAGGGCCAAAATGGTTGAAAGATATACTTTGACAAATGAATAAGCCAAACTTGTAGTGAAGAAAGACTCCAAATACTATAGTTAATTAGGGAAACACTTCCAACATTAATGAACAAATGTTTATACCTCATAAAAAAGACTCCTTTTGTGAGGTCAAGACTCTTTTTTTTTTTTTTTTTTTTTTTTTTTTGAGTCTAGCATATGTACTAAGTCTAAACAGCTGTATCTTGGTGAATTCCCCATTTTTGATGTACAGCAATCTTGGAAATGGTGTAGTAGGGGGATGCAAGTGCAGCCACCCCCTCCAAGAATATGGGGGCTTGTCCCCTGCAAAAAATACTTTGTGCATGCAATTGTTAGTTTTGGAGTTCACTCTTTTAAGAATTAATTGTATGCAATGTTGCAGGACTTGCAGTTTGCAGTCTCAGACTTTCAGCAGGCTGCAGATGGAAAATCTAGTTTGCTAAAAAAGACAAGGTTTTGTTGAATACAGTCTTTTACCTTTTTTCAAATGGCCAGCTCATTACAAAACAAATTACCAGTAAAAAAGCAAAGCAAAGACCGGCAAGCAGGAGGCAAAGATCCAACAACAATAGCGTACTATAGTTTAATGTCCGCTTTCGTCACAAGACTTCCTCAGAATACAAAAACAGTTAAACTAAACAACATTTAAATAGATAAAATGATGATGCATTAACAATTAACAAGTAGTTAAAATTAATTGAATAATTTAACATTGCAAAACTTGCTACCGATTTAAATGAAAAAAGCTGTAGTGTCACAATCCTTATTAACATGCAGTTTTCTGTGCTATAAAAAACACTTGATATTAATGGCATCGTTTAAACCAGGAAATATATCTGAATTCAAACGAATTTGCCAAATGGTCTCACGCTGCTCTAAGTAGTTTTATAATCACCCCCTCTCATATCTGAATGTACAACTTCTAACACAGAAAATAAAAATTTCTTAAAAGAAGAACAAATAATAGAATGCTTAAAAAGGGCATTAGTGTCATCCTTTCTTCGTATACTATAGATGTGCTCTCTGATCCTAGCCTTAAGACATCTAGTTGTCATGCCTATGTAGAAAGCAGGACAACTGGAACACAAACTGATATAAACTACCCCCTTTGTGTTACAATCAATATACCCAGGAACCCTCATGGTCTTGTCAATTGTTTCTATCCTGATGTAGGGTCCCTCAGAGATAAATCTGCACATGTTGCATTGATGGCAGCAGTGCATACCAGTTTTTTCAGTATTTAATGTCATGTTATTACTATTGTGGAATTCTAAGGCTTTCTTGAAATTGCAATTATTCCTAAAAACAAGTGTTTTAAATTGGTAGCAAGTTTTGCAATATTAAATTATTCAATTAATTTTAACTATTTGTTAATTGTTAATGCATCATCATTTTATCTATTTAAATGTTGTTTAGTTTAACTGTTTTTGTATTCTGAGGAAGTCTTGTGACGAAAGCGGACATTAAACTATAGTACGCTATTGTTGTTGGATCTTTGTCTCCTGCTTGCCGGTCTTTGCTTTGCTTTTTTACTGGTTGCCTTTTGCTTTTGGTTTTGTTATTATTGGTTTCTCTTTTGAGACAAAACAAATTACCATTAGGGATTGATGGGAGAGTCCCCACTCTGTCAAACAAAAAGCCTTGTAGCTGGGTTGCAGAATTTTTCCACTTTACTGGGAGAAAGGCATGCTGCTGAGGCGAGAGTAATTTGTAACTGTTGCATTAAAAGAGCAAATCATAGTTGCCTTAGAATGGAGTGTTCAGAATTATCTATGCATTTTCTCCTTTTACTTTTAAAACCTCTGATATCAGTGAAGTTTCAAGGAGGCACTGAAGAGACCCTTATTTCAAGGAACTGAAAACGTTTGTTGGCTCAGCTAAAGGATGACATATGTAACCTAGAGCAAAAGTGTGGAAGGTGAATACTGAGATGTGAAGCAAAATGATCTTTCTCAGAAAAGCTCAACTGCTTCATTACATCTGGAAACACATCTCTGTCCAGAGTACACCATGATAAATGTAATCTTCCTGCACAAAGTACATGTTGTTTTGATTTGTGGCTTGGGATGTTAACTGCTTGCAGACCTAGGCTTGACTAGAATGTCTGTATTCAAATTACTCCTGCCGACTTACAGGGACAGTAAGACTGAACTCCTCAATACATGTTTATGTATCGCATCACTGTAGTACTGTTCGCTGTTAGCTGTAAGGTACCTGGCTGGAGGACTGTCTGAAAGGACCTCAGAGCTAAGAATATCAGAACATTCCCT
Source organism: Protopterus annectens (assembly GCF_019279795.1). Lineage (NCBI taxonomy): Eukaryota > Metazoa > Chordata > Ceratodontiformes > Protopteridae > Protopterus > Protopterus annectens. Next base: position 861,726,934 of record NC_056725.1, read on the forward strand.
TTATATTTACATGCTTCTTTGTAAGATGGAGTACACTTTCCAGTACTCAAAGCTCTTAACAAGACATCCAAGAGTAAGCCAAACTTCTGGTTTGTTGAGGAAGAGGGAATGGAAGACTTGGGCTCAGGGTAAGATGATGAAGCTATCACTATAATTCCTGATTAAAGATGAAAGGAGAGTAAGCTTGAGCAACAGCAGGTCTTTCTGATTCAAGTTCTTCACATACTACTAGAGATTTGTAGAGTTTTGCCAAAGGAAATGCTAGGGTAAAGAGAGACACATTCCACTGTCTTTGTGAATGGTCTGGCATTTAAATGTCTTTTATTCATGGACAGACTGAAAAGTTGCATCATTATTTGAAAAATGTCCTGAAAGAGAAATAATTCAGGTATTTTGCTCACATATTCGTATGTTTTTATATCACTGGCAAGGCCAATGGAATCTATTATTTTGAGTAAATGGGATAAGGCCTGGTACTGGTTTGTTGCACAAATGTACACAACCCACATTGACTGACCTATTTGAAAGCTGCTAGCTGCTGTCTATGAAAAGGGAAAATCTGTCTTGTATTTTACACTGCAAAGTATAGGACATGACATAAGTAATAATGACTTTAATCTGATAACTGAGCAGAGGAGGATTTGTCCTGCTGACATATGTCAATTGTGCTATTACTGCTGCAGCCTTCTCCCACTCTACACCTACGCTTTGAGACTTCCTCTTGTTTTCAGCCTCCTGATCACTGGCTTGTCTCCTAAAGAACAGCTATTTTTGTAGGTAACTTCTATAGTATACAAAGACTGGATGGGAAGCATTTGCTTAATGCTCAGCAGTGTTTTATCCTTTTCCTCAAAATGCTGCAGAACTTCCTGAAACAGTTCTCTAAAGCGGAATACATTGTCAAGAAGTCTTTTGTGTAATCAAGAAAAGGTTAGGTTCTTAGCCATGCATGGCTTTTTATAAAGAAAACCAACATCAACATCTCAGAAACAGGCATCCACTGTACCGTATTCACTTTGCTTGGGCCATACATCTCAACTTCCTGTAGTAAAAAAAAATCTGGATAAAACCAAAAATAATGGGGGGAAAAACAGGGACAGATTTTAAACACTGCTCTTGTAAACTTAAAAAGTTGCTAAAATAACAATTTTGCATTAGCATACATTTTCTGAATGTTATGAAGTCTGAAACTCAAACACCTGCCATTATTTAGTGACTTTAATCCTCAGCGATTTGTCAGAAAACCACTCATTTTATGAGGAACAGACCAAAATTTGCAGCAAAAATCTGGATATTCTATGAAAATCTAAACAGCTGAGAGGTATGCTTGGAGCAAGTACTGAATATCCTAATGAATATGATCAGGTAGTACACTCCTAAATAGCTTTGTTGAGTTGTGAATATCAGACGAGTCTCTGAAGGATCAGTAATGAAGAAAGGTAATATTTCAGCAATTTTTTGGCTACATAACAGGACATTCTTTCCAGTGCAATAGCTCCACAATGAGGTAAAATTATTTTGAAGTAAAGGTGCTACATTTTGAGAAGAATTATGAGATTTGCTAAGTGCAACATAATCTGCATATATAATGCAGTTTATATCTAGTAAGCTCCAAACAAGATAATGTACAAAGAAAAAAGAAAGTGGCTAAGTACAGAGCTGGACTGCCTTTACTAACAGTGTCATTAAATAGAGTTGTTGTCAGTAACTGTAAATGTTCTGTTAGCAAAGTATTTTTAAACTACAAAGTTAAATTAGTATGAGAAAATGCATTTGTTTAGTTTATCAGGTATAAGGTTATGCTCAACTGCATCAAAAGCTCTTAAAAAAGCCAAGGAATACAGTTGCAGTTAACAGTTTAACCACAACAGAATATACTTATCTGGTTAAAGTAAGGATTGTTGTGAGACTGTCAAATCAGAGTCAAAAGCCATGCTACTTGTCTGAGGGGAGGTCATATTTTTAAACATATTTAATGTTATGTTATAAATTATTTTCTCACGGGTTTTGCTAAGGGGCAAACATTAGCAACTAGTTTGTAATCAGTGGGAAAGGAAAGTGATGGGAGTTTAGGTAGAGGAAAATGAGGTTGTGGCCGAATTTAATAATGCCTGGAGTGAGTGCTGCTTGTTGTTAAAACGTGTTACCTTTGAGGACCACCACAACTCTTATGCACAAACGTTTTTTTTTATGTACCGAGGACCAAATCAAACTCTGTTGGTAAACACATTGGCACCTATGTTAGGAAAAGGCTACAACATTATTAAATACAACACTCCATGAGCAATTAAATGAACAACAAATTAGTGATCAAGTGTTTGGGAGGACCCCTTTAAGACACTGTAACAAATAAAGGTTTGAAGCTGCTTTCTGCTGTTAACAGGGAGAACTGAACTAAGTGTTCAAGCATTCAGAGACTTATACTTAAGGATTTGTTTAAACATCAGTATTTTAACCTGGAAGACTAAGCAGTTACTTCATATGTGGCTAAAGTGTGCATCATAGCCTTCATTCTTGTCTAATGGTAAAGATCTTACAGACGTATCAAAGCCCAGACACACTAGCTGTAGTGCAGTTGTAGCTAGGACAGTCACAGAGTTTTAAAACAAGCAACTGTACACCTCAAGCACTCTGCAAAGTCTATCAGGCTTCTTTATGTAGTTACATGACATCTGGTTCCTATTCTACTTCAGTGAAACTGGCACAAGAGAAGTCAATAAATGGCGGTATGGTTAAGTCTTAGGCCAGCCCAGTTTTGAGAGTTTTACATAATTGTTTAAGGGGCAAAAGCTTTCTTGAAAAAAAATCATGTCATTCAAAGAGAATGTCCTCTGGTGAGAAACCCATCCTCATCATCCTGGTTCATATCCTAACCCACAGGTGATGATATTGCCTGTCAGACGCTAGAATCCACCACATAACACAAGCACTCAGGTCACTCCACAGCAAGTACAAGTATGACTCAGTCATTGTCCATGCCGGTGTGAACGACCTGAGACGTACCTCCCTGGACTACATGAAAAGAGACATAGAGGAGCTCTCAGATTATGTAGCCCAGGCCGGTATGACCCTGACCCTGAGCAGTATCCTACCCTCACCAAGAATGATGCCACAATACAGAGACAAAATGATCAGCTTTAATAATTGGCTTAATTACTGGTGTCATTCTAAGGGGATCCAATGTCTGTCTGCCTGGGATGACATGCTTGACAAGCCACGCTGCGGGATGGCTTGCACCTGTCACCCTGGGCTTCCGGATATTGGCAAGGCTCTTGCCACCCCATAGTGCCTTTTTAGGCAAGGCTCAAATGATACACCTACCCTAGAAAACAAAAATGGAAAAAACTAAGGGTAATACTGCTCAATGCCAGAAGTCTAAACCTCAAGATGCACGCCTCAAGCCCTCCTCAGTATGGAGAACATTGATGTCTGTGCTGTGACTGAAACCTGGTTCAAGGCTCCTGAGAGCACCCCAGCACTATCAGGTTATACCTCATATCATGCGTTCCGGCCCCAAAATCCAGACCGAACCACAAGGGGAGTATCCATATTCAGAAAGGATACCCACACCTCCAGGTTAGTGGCAACCATAGGTAAAACTGCCCTACAGTTTGTAGCATGCTACAGACCACCCTCTCAAACTCAGGAAACCCACAAAGCCTTCCTGAAGACACTGGAGAGTATGAATGTCCTTCCAAACACCATCATATTGGGTGACTTCAACTACCCAAACATAGACTGGGAACATTACTCAAGCCCCAACACCCTAGCCCAAAGGTTCCTGGAGTTCATAAACTCAAATGCTATGGAACAACTAGTCACCATTCCCACAAGAGGAGAAAATATACTAGACCTGATCATCACAAACATGGGGACAAAATGCTCCACACCGAAGTATATCCCTCATTGGTGAGATCAGACCATAAATTAATCTCACTGGAGATCCACATCCCGCCCCAACCCCAGCAAAAAGACCACAGTGAAAAACTTCTCAAAAGCAAACTTCACACTTCTTAAGACTGGAGTGGTATCCTTCAAGGCCCCGAGCCAGTGGAAACCACAACCCACGCTGCTGAAACCCTTACAAATGCCTTCTGAGCACCTCCAGGAATGTATGGATCAAGCAATCCCTAATAAAATCAAGACCCTTTCCACCAAAGGCAGGCCGGTCTGGTGGACCCCAGCCATAAACAAACTCTACAATAAGAGGAGAAAGCTACTACATGACAGAGCAAAATCCCTAAAAGGGAAGGCATCTCTGATCAATACTAGCAAAAACTACGATCACTCATAAAATCATCCAAGGCCAACTTTGAGAGAAAAATCGCTAAAGACACAAAAGACAATCATAAGGCCTTCTTTAGCTATGTTAGAAACCTGGGTGGAAACTCCCAGATATGCTCAGAATTAGTCCAAAATGATACAAAATCACTGAACCCCCAGACATTGCCAACATACTGGCAGACAGGTTCAGTGCAAATTTCTCCCCCCCCCAAAAGGAGAAATATCTATCCCACCAGAGTCTAGCCTCCCAAACATCTCAGATGCCCAGGTGAGAGCTGCTCTCTCTAAAGCAAAAACGCAGCATCAATGGGACAGGACGGTGTCCCCGGCTGTGTGCTACATGAACTCAATGAGGAACTAAACCCACACATAAGGCTGCTGTTTAATCTTAGCCTTACTACAGGATAAGAATGACGTCGGCAACTGTGGTCCCACTCCACAAAGGCGGTGCTTCTACGGACCCTGGAAATTACCGCCCCATAAGCTTGACGAGCCTTGTCTGCAAAGCTATGGAGAGGATCATAATGGAACTCATAAATAAAGACATTGGGGACCTACAGACACTGGATCCTACCCAATTTGGCTTTGTCAAGGGCAGATCCTGCCTCTTGAACTTGGTCGACTTTTAAGAAACAGTCACTAAGGCCATTGATGAGGGTAAGGCAGTTCACACAGCCTACCTTGACCTAGCAAAAGCGTTCGACACAATACCCCACTCGGGCATCATAGAAAAGCTCACCAGCTTAGACATAAACCCATATGTCACAAGATGGGTTGCAAACTGGCTCAAGGACAGAACCCACAGGGTTAGAGTTGCTGGTGCCATGTCAGACTCTAAGCCGGTCACGAGCGGTGTCCCACAGGGCACAGTCCTGGGCCCCCTCTTGTTCGGCATTTATTTTTCTGAAGTGCAGGCAAACATAGGGGGATTGTGGCTGACAAAATTTGCAGATGACTGCAAACTGGGCACCATAACTGACACTCCATCAGACACAGACATCCTCCAGAGAGGTCTCATAGAAATGGATAACTGGTGCCAGAGCCATGGCCTTAAGCTAAATGCCAAAAATGTATAGTCATACCCTTTGGGAAAAACAAGGTAACCCCTAATTACCACATAGGTGGTAATCCATTAAACACGGAAGAAGTTATCAGGGACCTGGGGACCCAAGTTGACAGTAACCTCTCTTTTGACACTCACATTGCCAAAGTGGTTAGGAAGACCTTCTACATTGCCCACCTGATCATGAAGGGATTTACATCCAGATCAGGAGAGGTCATTGTACCCCTATATTCTTCACTTATCAGACCAATGATTGAGTACAACGCCCCATTCGGAATGTACCTTACCCGACACCTGCCGCAGTTGGAAAGACCCCAAAAGTTCCTCACCAAAAGGATAAAGGGGCTCAAACATATATCATACGCTGCCCGACTGAAGAAACTCCAGCTCTATTCAGTCGCATACCGTCTGCTCAGAGGTGATTTGTGCCTGACATACAAGGCCATGTCCAACCCGGAATTAATGGACATGCTCCACCTCAAAAAATCCAAATCCACCAGAGCCACGAGAGCAAGAGACTTAAACCTCAACACTGATATAAATAGGACATGCTGGAGGGACAGATTCATCACCCAGAGACTCCCTACACTATGGAACAGAATCCCAGTCCATGTGAGGCAGAGCCCCTCACTGACTCTGTTCAAGAGAAATCTTGACGAGTGGATGGGAGATCGTGGGTTTAGAATCATCTCTGTGTCACTGCTGGACAGAGGCACAGCAAACTAATGGGTATAGTATTCTCATCCTAAGGGGTGGTGAAAGCCACACACACTCTGGCTAGGCTTATAAATGCCCTGGGGCAGATAGCCTAGTATGAACCTATGAAAGCTAACACATTGTTTTCATCTTCATCCTCACTTTCTGACTATGGGGGTTGGATTTCCTTCTTTCTTTTCGCTCCCCTGACCTAGAAATGTATTCAACATTCTATATTAGGTCAGGGTACTTGTGCTATTTGTCTCTGCTCTAAGAATGCAGGTGCCCTGACACTGACAGGACTGATGCCTGACATTAGGATACCCACAACTCTAATGTCTGGTATTCTTGCCCTATTCAATTCCTGAGTGTCTACTCAAGCAATGCCCAGACCCTAGGCATCTCCACAAGAAAAGCGATGACATAAGTTTGAAAAGGAGTGAGAACAGCACTAGCGCTCTCCAAGGCTGAAAATCAATACCAAAAGTAGATGATTGCAAAACTGCATCCTGTTTAGGGGATTTGTTTCAGTTCTACATACATCTTCCTGAATCTGCACTGACTTATGCTAGTTGACAAATTCAAAGATATATTTTCTCCCTACTTTCACTGAAAAAAAATGTGGCTAGCAGGGAAAGTAGAATTGAGTAAAATCTTACCATAACAGTAGATGTCCTTCTCTTCACTGTTGGAGTATTCTTTACAATAGGGATTCCTGCCTAGGGCAGCCCAACATCTGACCAGTATACCAAAGCCATTAGCTGTAATTGCTACAGTGTATGCCACACATATGCACCCCGTACACAGAATAGGGCATAAAGGTGATGTCCGAAAGTACTATCCTCAGAACTGAACAGTCCTGGCAGGAATGACAGCCTAAGGATATTATCAGGTAACAGGCACATCCAGAAGGAAAAAGGACAAGGGGAAGAGGGAGAGACCGAATACTGCAACAGTGAAGAGAAGGTCATTTACCGTTATGGTAAGATTTTGCACAACTGTACTATCTCCTTTCATATCACCGTTGCAGTACTCTTTACAATAGGAGAGTACAAAAACTCAGGAAGATGATTGGGAGGAGGAGGGGCAAACCAACTCTGGTCCTACAAATCACATCCAACTTATAGTGCTTGATAAAGGTATGCACAGAAATCCAGGAATAGAACTGGTATCCAAACCCTTGAAAAAAGCAATACAAGAAGCCACAGCCCTAGCAGAATGAACCTTAACAGAAGGAGGAAGATTCTTCCCATGAAAAGAATAGCAAAAATAAATGGCTTTAGATATCCAAGAAAAAAAAACGGTTTGCTTGGAAACAGCCACACCCAAAAGACCTAGGACGAAAAGAAATAAAAAGCTGTCTAGATTTACAAAAAGCTTTAGTCTTTAGTGTTATCCAAACAATATCAGAGTTGTCTATGCAAATCCAAGGTGTGGAACACCTTCTCATTAGCAGACTGAGGAGAATCGAAAAAAGTGAGCAAATGAACAGACTGATTAACAAGACAACTCATTAACCACCTTGGGCATAAAGAAGGATTAGTATGAAGGGCCACCCTATCCTTACGAAAAACTAAAAGGGGAGGAACAACCATAAGGGCTTGAAGCTTAAGACACCCATCTGGCAAAAGTAAGGTCCAAAAGAAGAGCAGTCTTCCAAGAACAATGCTCTAAGGAAGCTGAAGCAGCAAGCTCAAAATGAGCTGGAGTCACTTATTCTAAAACAAAATTAAGATCTTACGAAGGAGGGACAGGCTTCCTGGGAGGCCAAATGTGAAGAACGTCTTTAAGAAACTGTTTTGCTTCAAACCTAAAGCTCAAAGGGGGAGTCAAAGGTAGACAAGTAGAAACAGCTGACAGGTGGGCCTTAACAGAAGAACATGCCCACCCAGCATAGAGCAATTCAAACAAAAATTACAGAATCAAACTGATATTGCCAACATCCTGGCAGATAGGTTCAGTGCTAAATTTACCCCCCTCTCACCCCCTAAAGGGCCCATATCTATAGAGGAAGAATGCAGAGTCCCTGTAATCACAACTACGCAGGTAAAAGCTGCACTGTCTAAAGCCAAAAACACAGCATCCATGGGACCGGACAACATCCCAGGCTGCGTTTTACACGAACTTCAGAACGAACTGGCTTCCCCACTTAAGCACCATGTTCAATAATAGCCTCGCACCAGGCTTTGTGCCCACTGAATGGCACACAGCAACAGTTATCCCACTCCACAAAGGGGGAGCCACCACTGATCCCGGGAACTATCGACCTATTAGCCTGACGAGCCTGGTCTGCAAGGTCATGGAACGTATCATCATGGAACTCATAAACAAAGACATTGGTAACCTCCAAACTCTGGATACCACCCAGTTCGGGTTTGTGAAAGGCAGATCATGCCTCCTGAACCTGATCGACTTCTTTGAGGCAGTCACCAAAGCCATGGATGAGGGTAAGGTGGTTCACACAGCCTATCTTGACCTCGCCAAGGCTTTCAACACCATCCCCCATTCTGGAATTATAGCTAAACTCACTAAACTAGGTATAAATCCTTACATCACAAGATGGGTTGCCAACTGGCTCACTGACAGAACCCACACTGTAAAAGTTGCAGACTCCAAATCTGACCTCAAAGCAGTGACAAGTGGAGTACCATAGGCTTCCATTCTGGGACCTCTCCTGTTTGGTATCTACTTCTCTGAAGTACAGGCTAAGACAGAAGGCCTCTGGCTAACGGAGTTCACAGATGACTGCAAACTAGGAGCCATAGTCAAATCCTCAAATGATGTGGACATCCTACAGAAGGGCCTCACTGAGACAGATGCCTGGTGTCAGAGCCATGGCCTCAAGATCAATGCCAAAAAGTGCAGTGTCATCCCCTTTGGTAAAAACTCTGCACCCATAAACTACCACATAGGCAGCAATCTACTTAACACTGAATGCGTGATAAGAGACCTTGGGACCCAGGTGGACAGTAGTCCCTCCTTTGATAGTCACATCGTCACAGTAGTCAGGAAGTCCTTCTACGTGGCACACCTCATCATAAAAGGGTTCTCATCCAGGAAAAAAAAGGTCATTGTTCCCCTCTACTCGTCACTTATTAGACCCATTATAGAGCACAATGCCCCTTTTGGAATGTACCTCACAAGACATCTGCAGCAGCTGGAAAGGCCACAGAAGTACCTCACAAAGAGAATTACTGGCCTCAAACAAATGCCCCACACTGACCGCCTCAAACAACTCCAGCTTTACTCCATAGCATATCGACTACTTCGAGGTGATCTCTGCCTAACATATAAAGTTATGTCAAACCCAGAGCTGTTGGACCTTTAGGCTACACCTAAAGAAATCCCAATCCCTCCAAGCTACACACTCTAGGGACCTAAACCTTGTCACCACAATAAACAGGACATGCTGGAGGGATAGATTCCTGTCCCAGAGACTTCCTATACTCTGGAACAAGCTACCCATCTATGTCAAGCAAAGTTCTTCATTAGCACTCTTCAAGAAAAATTTTGATAAGTGGATGGGAAATAGGAAATACACCCTGGGCATCACTTCTGTGTCTCGACAGTGGCACAGGAAAATAACATTCTTGGGTGGCGTAAGCTATGGAACCTTGCTGGCTAGGCTTACATAGGCCCTTGGGCCGATAGCCTAGTACCTGCCTATGAACCTATAAATAAGACAGAACCAAAGGAACATCCACAGTAAGTGGATCCAGGTAACACAAAAAACACCAAAAAGAAAACCACTTCCATTTGGACAGATAAGATTTTCTAGCAGTGGGTTTCCTAGCCTCCTGCAGGTCAAGAAGCATGTGCTTAGAAAAAAAGGTGCCTGAAGGGGATCAAAACCTATTACCCACAATGTCAGCTGAAGAGTGGACATGTGGGGATTGATGAGAGAGAACTTATCTTGGGCAAGTTGGTCCACCCTGTGAGGTAAAGTACAGTTTTGTACCTACCATAAATGTAGATGTTTGAGTGCTAATACAGCTGCAGTAATCACATATGGGTTCTCTGCCGTCAGGCGGGTCATCGGTCGGCCGAATTCCAAAGTCTTGGTCCGGCGTCGGTTGTTGTCGCCTTCTTCCCTGACGTCAGTGCGACAGGGGTATGTAAGTAACAGCCGACGCCATATTCTCCAGTCTTTCTTGCCCCAGATGTCAGGTGCCCCGAAAGGAAGGCAATAGATAAATTATATATATATAAATATATTCAAACAATGCAATGTTATCAAAAAAGAGTAGTTACAAGCAAATACACCATAGGAGGATAACCCAAAATAGGTTGTATGAGGAGGTGTTAGCCACTAGTCCTATACCTAGAGGGGAAGGAGGGAGGGAAACCTGTACTGCAGCTGTATTAGCACTCGAACATCTACATTTATGGTAGGTACAAAACTGTACTATGTTCATCATGCATACAGCTGCAGTAATCACATATGGGTAGAATCCCAAAGCTACGCACAGGGTGGTAGGCACTAGGTAAAACTGGCATGAGCCAGAATGCCCTGCAATACAGCAGTAGCAAAGCCTGCTCTAGTTTTGGAATATAAGGATAGGTGGTAGTGTCTTTTGAAGGTATGTACAGAACTCCAAGTGGCTGCCTCCAAGATATCTTTGGTAGGAACTCCTCTGAGGAAGGCTGTGGAGGTAGCTGTGGCCCTGGTGGAGTGTGGTCTGATGCCTACAGGGACAGGTTTCCCATGATAGGAGTAACAAAAACGTATGCAGTGGCCTATCCATTTAGAGATTGTCGGTTTGGTAACAGGCTTCCCTTGAGCTCCTACCGCATAAGACACAAAAAGTTGTTCTGATTTCCTGAAGGGCTTTGTTCTATCCAAATAGTAACGTAGCTGTCTATGGATGTCTAAGGAATGTAGCAGCCTTTCCCCTTTGTTTTGAGGATTGGGGTAAAAGGTAGGTAAGTGTATGGCTTGATTTAGAGCTACCCTGGATACCACTTTAGGCATAAATGATGGGTTGGTTCGAAGGGACACCCTGTCCTGATGGAAGATAAGAAAGGGCTGCACAGCCATGAGGGCTTGAAGTTCCGAAACCCTACGAGCTGAGGTAATGGCCAGAAGGAAAGCTGTTTTCCAGGACAAGTATTGCAAATCTGTTGAGGCAGCTGGTTCAAAGGGAGGCAATGTTAATTTTTCTAGAATGTAATTAAGATCCCAGGCTGGCACTGGTTGTTTCCTTGGTGGTCTTATATTCTTAGCCCCTCTGAGGAATTGCCTTAAAAGTGGGTGAGAGAATAACAGTGGATCCGTGTTGAATTCTGCAGAAATGGCTGAGGCACGGATTTTAATGGAGGAAAATGAAAGTCCACTGTTCAGTAGCTCAGTTAGATACTGTAATACCTGAGACAGATTCAGTTTTCTAGGGTCCTGGCCTCTTTTCTCATTCCAAGAGCAAAACCGTTTCCATTTTGCAGAGCAAGTCTTCCTAGTAGATGGCCTTCTGGCCTCCAGAATGACATCCTGCACCTCTTTGGAGAGTAGGGTCTGCTGTGGTGTTAAGGAATTTTCCATGCAGCAAGAGTGAGTGTTTTTAGCTGACTGTGAAGAGTTTTGTAGCTGTGCTGAGTCAGTAGAAGAGGCATTAGAGGTAGAGGCCAGGGAGGAGTATGTGTTAGGCTCCTTAGGAGTGGGTACCAGTGCTGCCTTGGCCAGTCAGGAGCAATCAGTATCATCTTCGGTCTGTCTGCTCTTGCTTTCAAGAGCACCTTGGTTAGGAGAGGCAGAGGTGGGAAAGCGTACACTGTCCATGCTGTTCAACTGAATGAAAGGGCGTCCACCCTCCATGCCTTTGGATGAAAAGTCCTTGAACAAAACTTTTCCAACTGATGGTTCCTGTGGGAGGCGAAGAGATCTATGTCTGGCCTTCCCCATGCTTGGATTATCTTTGTAAACACCTGTGGATGCAGCTTCCATTCATGTGGATCTGTCATATTTCTGCTTAGATTGTCTGCCAGCGTGTTTTCCAAACCTGGCAAGTACTGTGCTTGAAGTTCGATTTGCCATTCCAGAGCCAAGTTCCAAAGTGTCATGGCTAGTCTGCACAGGGGATATGAATGTGTTCCTCCTTGTTTGTTTATGTACCACATTACCGTGGTGTTGTCTGTTCTTATCAATAATTGTCCTGGATGTAGGAGGTCCTTGAATGCTGTAATTGCATTTATCACTGCTAGCATTTCTTTTTGATTGATGTGAAGGTGCTTTTCCTTTAGGGACCATTTGCCCTGAATGCACCTGTCTGTCATGTGTGCCCCCCAGGCGTAACCTGAGGCGTCTGTTGTGATGACTTGATTTGCTTGAGGCTTGCAGAATGGGAGACCTGTGTTTGCTTGACATGCTTGGGCCCACCATAGACATTCCTTTTGCAAACATGAAATTATTGGTATTATTGTTTCCAAATTGTGGCTGTGTTGAGACCATAGGCTTTTTAGGTACCACTGAAGTTTTCTCATATGCAACTTTGCACATGGGATTAAAAGAATGCAAGATGCCATGAAGCCCAGAGCCTGCAGGATTTTCCTTGCAGTAAGCCTGGTACAATTTGCTAGTGTTTTGAAGTACTGAGTTAGTTGCCCTTGTTTTTCTGGTGTAAGATAGGCCATCTGGGTGTTTGTGTCCAAATTGGCACCCAGGAAAGTTATTTTCTGAGATGGTTTCAGCCTGGATTTCTCTTTGTCGATTGTGTATCCCAGAGAATTCAGTAACCGTATTGCATAAGCCAGATGCTCCAGAAGAGTGTGCTTGCTGTCCGCTTGGATCAGGCAGTCGTCCAAATAAAGGTAAATTTGTATCCCTTGAAGTCTGCAGTAGGCAATTACTGATGCCAGGCATTTCGTGAATACTCTGGGCGCAGTAGATAAGCCAAAGGGCAATGCAGAGAATTGATAGTGGATTGAACCTGCAAGAAATCTGAGGTATCTTCTGCAGCTTTGTCTGATTGGGACATGCAGGTATGCCTCCTTGAGGTCCAATGTTACCAGCCAAAACCCCTTGCCCAGCATGGGAAGAAGCTGCTGTAATGTGAGCATCTTGAATTTTGGTGCAGTAGAAATGTATTTAGGATGGATAAGTCCAAAATGGGTCTCCAGTCGGTTCCTTTTCTTGGTACCAGGAAAAGTCTGGAATAAAAGCCTTGACCTTGTTCGTGAGTAGGAACCTCTTGAATGGCTTTCATGTCCATGAGTTTTGTAATTTGTATTTGCGCCTCTGCCCTTTGATTGTGTGGCAGGTTTGGCATGCCTCTCATTTTGGAAGAGTGTGAAAATGAAATCTGTAGCCTCTGTTTATTATGTCCAGGATCCATTTGTCTGTTGTGATAATCTGCCAATTTCTTGAAAATAGTGCCAGCTTTCCTCCCAAGGGGGCTGCCAGCTGAGATTTGCTTGGCATGAAAAGGAGGAAGTCATTGGGTTTGCTTTCTGTATTGTTGTGCACTGTCTTCGCCACCTCTTGGTGCTTGAGATTGCCATTGTCTGCCTCTATATGACCCTTGAGATTGTCCTCTGCCCCTTGAGCGCCTGTATCTACCTCTTTGGGGCTTGTCCGTGGCTGGAAAGGACCAGTTTTTTGAAGGCCAATTTCTGCTAAAACGAGGTGGCTGTACCTGTAGAAAAGCCTTGACAGTTTGCATAGATTTAGCTTTTTCTTCCATTTTCCGCAGTATCTCCTCAGCATTAGTACCAAACAGCACATCCTTTTGTAAAGGAGCATCTAGTAGTTTAGCTTTAACATGATCAGGCAAGCTTTGTTCCCAAAGCCAGGCATGTCTACGAATGACTGCTCCTGTAGCAGCAGCTCTACTTGAGGCCTCTAAGGCATCATAACCACATTGTAAGGTGTGTTTACCCACTTGTTCTGCACTATGCATCATATCCAGCAATTCCTTTAAATCTGGTTGTTCAGGTTGAGACATTTTGTTTCTTAATTGTGATAACAAAAACTGCTGATATTTAAGCATATGGAACTGACAATTTAAGGCCCTCATGGCTAGGGTGGCCGAGGTGTATACTTTTTTCCCCCACCTTTCTAAGGATCTAGATTCTCTTTCAGAAGGCAGTGGATTCTTGGCAGTAGAGGCCTTCACTCCCTTGGGGCCTTGAGAAATGGTTTCAGGGTCAGCATTATGGCTTTTGAAAAGAAATTGGTGAGAGTTAAGGACTCTGTAGTACCTATCAGGTTTGACTGGTGCAGGAGGCAGGGAACCGGATTAAGACAAGCCTCCGAGTAAACATCATCAAGTATGTCCGGGACAGGAGGTATAGCCAAAGGTCTGTGTTGAGGTAACAAAAGAAATTCCCTGAGCCTTTTCTTGGAATCAGAAAAGTTTTGGCCTTCCCAATGGAAGTGCTCCCTCAAGGTGTGCAAGGTTTCCCCAAAAGAAAAATCCTCTGGGGGAGATACAGAAGGAATGGACTGTTCTGCATCAGAATCCTCATAAGGGGAGTATGAGTGTTCCTCCCCATCAGAATGTTCTGAGAAAATGGAGCCCTGTTCAGAAGAGGGAGAGTCTTCCTCCACTCTGGGTCTCTTGTCTGGAGGGGGTTGAGAACCCCTGATATAGGAAATTAAATCCTCAGCCATTTTAAGCATCTGCTTTTTAGGCATGGGGCCTGGGGATGGGCCCTGTGCAACAGGCCTCTTGGGATGCATGGCTGATTTGGACTTAGTGAAGGCCTTAATAGAAAAGGAGGAAGAGGGTCTAAATACACCCTGGGTGGAAGTGGACCTGTCCACATTAGGAGGCTCAACACTCACTGTGGTTTCGGTGGTTGTAGTCTGAGTAAGGGCCGAGGTACCAGCGGTCTCGGGTACAGAAGACACCGCCAAGGAAGTATCGTTGGTAGTCAAGGACTGCATAGGCGTCTCGCTGAGAACCGGACCACGTGTAGCCGGCTTTGGCGTGGTGTCGGTGGAGACCACGGGCCTCGCGTGTCGGTCTTTGTCCTTGCGTTTTTTGGACAAAACGGTAGTCGGAGTATCCAACGACATTTTATAATCAAAGGCTTTACCAAAATAATGTTGGGCGAACTCCACCCGATGCTTAATAGTGCGTTTATTGAAAGTCGCACAGAAGCGACAGCCCGAGACGTCGTGGTCTGGGCCTAAACAAGGTATGCAAAGGGAATGGAAATCCTTATGCGGTATTTGCTTCCCACAAGAAATACAATTGTTAACTTTGTCTGACATCGGTCTGAGGCAAGAAAAGTTTCCCCAACGGGGTACTTAGCTTTAAAGAAGACTTCGGTTTCCAATTTTTCGTAAATTCAGGAGCTGGCCGACCGGCACTTGCGAACTGCTTCTGCTTCGGGCACCGCGCGGCAAAAAAGACTGGAGAATATGGCGTCGGCTGTTACTTATATACCCCTGTCGCACTAACGTCAGGGAAGAAGGCGACAACAACCGACGCCGGACCAAGACTTTGGAATTCGGCCGACCGAGGACCCACCTGACGGCAGAGAACCCATATGTGATTACTGCAGCTGTATGCACGATGAACATCTTGTAATGATTGCCCTTGGCTAAATGCAGAAAAAGATGGAACCAATGCTGTTTGGACCAAAAGGGAGTCACCAGCAAGGTTTTGGAAGCAACCTACTTTACCTTGAACAGAACCTTCAGAATAAGAGCAAGGAGAGGGAAGGCATAAAGAAATATCTCCTTCCCGGAAAAAGAGATGGATTCCACCTTCCAGGTCAGAGGACATGGGACTCTGGAGCAAAAGAGACAATATTGTTTGTTCAGACAGGAGGCAAATAGATCTACTTGAGGAGTACCCCACTGGTGGAGAATATCCAAAAACACATCCCTGTGAAGCATCCCCTAGTTGGATTGTGTTATGGACCTGCTCAGAGAATCTGCCACTATATTCTGATCTGAGGGGCATGTAAACTGCCTGAAGGGTCACCTGATACAGGATAGCTAGATCCCAAACCTGGAGAGCTAATCTGCACAGGAGATAAGACCTTGTCCCCTCTTGCTTGTTGATCTACCATATCACTGTGGTATTGTCTAGGAGAATTTTGAGGGGCCCTGAAAAGAAAAGAGAATGAAAAGCCTGAACAGCCAAAATAAGAGCTCTCATCTCTTTTACACTGATGTGGTCCTTTTGTCATAGACCCCAAAGGTCCTGCACTTTCAGAGGACCAAAGGAGGCCCCCCATCTCATGTCTGAGGCATCTGTGAAGAGTTCCTGAGAGTGGATTGGAGGTTGAAAGGGAAGCCCTGTGTTGAGGGACAACTGATGGATCCACCATTGAAGTTCCAGCATAAGGCATAAAAGAACAGGGAGTAAAAAATCTAAAGAATGAGAATGTTGAAGCCAAACTTGAGTTTAGAAACCACTGTAGATTTCTCATATGGAGCTTGGCCAGAGGAAGCATACATAGGAATGGTGGAAGCCATGTAACCCAGAGCTCTCAGAAACTCCCTGTCTATAACTAAAGCTAGAGGAAGAAGGGACTGAAAGAAAGCAAATCAGAGTTAAAGCCTTGGGAGGAGACAGGGATGCTAGCACTGGAACAGTCTAGAGCCTGCACCCCAAATAAACATGATCCGGAGAAGGATTCAGGAATGATTTTTGGAAATCTGCAGTAAGGCCCAAGCTTTGCAGGACAGAAATAGCAAAGTATAGACGCTGATGTAAAATATCTGGAGAAGAGCCCTAAATGAGCAGGTTGTCCACATAAGGAAAGACCTGTATCCCTCTCAACCTGCAGAAAGCAATCACATGAGCAAGGCATTTTGTGAAGAGCCTTGGGGGCAGTACAGAGAACTGAAAATGCTAGGAAGCACCAGAGAAATGTAAAAACTTCCTGAAAAGGGGATGAATGGAAATGTGTAGATAAGCATCCTTGAGATCCACAGGAAACAAGGTCTGAAGGGACAGCATCCGAAAAGAAGGGACCTTCAGAAAGGTGTTTAGTTGAGAAAGGTGTTTAGTTGAGAAAGAGCCAGAATGCGTCTCCAGGTGCCTTCTTTCCTGGGGACCAAGAACATTCTGGACTAAAATCCTTTCCCCTGCTGAGGAACTGGAACTTCTTGAATTGTTCCTTGCGCCAACAGGCCCTAAAGCACCTCTGGAAAAAGGGCAGTTGTCCCTGAGGAGGCTGAGGAATGCCTCGTGACCACTAAGGCCTAACTATAAACCCAAAATATTAGTCATCGGAGACTCCATTGTGAGACACACAGATGTGCCTCTCACCAGGCTGGATAAGGAAAAAGTCACGGTTAGTTGATTGTTAGGTGCCAGAATCCCCCATATCACACATGCATTCATGTCTTTCAACAACAGGTAATGTTATGACACTGTCATAGTCCATGTTGGTGTGAACGACTTGAGATGTACCTCCCTGGACTATATGAAGAGACACATGGTTGAGTTTCCTGAATCTGTGTCCCACGCAGGTATGTCCCTAGCCTTAAGCTGCCTTCTACCACCACCCAAAATGATGCCCCAAATACAAAAAGAAAATGACTGACTTTAACAATTGCCTTAGTTTCTGGTGCGATTCCAGGGGATCCAGTAACTGACAGCCTGGGAAGACATGATCGACAAACCATGATGCTTTGCTAGAGATGGCCAGCATCTGTCTCACTTGGGCTTCTGGCAAAGGCCCTTGCCTCCCCCATAGTGCATTGTTTAGAAAAATCATGAGGCTGATACTACCAACATAAAAATTTCAACAAAACGCAAATTAAAGGTCATGCTGCTAAATACTAGGAGTCTAAACATGAAACTGCACTCATTGCAAGCATTCTTAACCCTGAAAGATGCCGACATTTGTGCAGTCACAGAAACCTGGTTCAAAGCTGCGGAGAGCACCCCTGCCTTACCTGGTTTCTCATCCTATCATACATTCAGACCCCAAACTGTGGGCAACAAAGCCAAAAGAGGTGGAGATTCAATATATATTAAAGAGACACACACACACCTCCAGGCTGGTCAAAAAGTATGACGCACAGGAGACACTCCAGGTGCAGTTAACCATTGACAAGACCCCTACTCAAATCATAGCTAGCTACAGGCCCCCAAATTGGACTCAAGATGCCCACTCCCTCTATCTGGACCTCTTCGAATCTATCAAAATTCAACCCTTTACCTTGATCCTGGGTGACTAACTAACCAACCATAGACTGGAGAAGCTACTCATGCCAGAAGACAAATGCTCAGAGATTCCTTGATTTTATCAATGCAAATGCCTTGGAACAGCTAGTTGATACCTCCACAAGAGGTGATAATATCTTGGACTTGGTATTACCCAACATGGGTAACCACTGCAGCACCCCTACATCAACATCCTCCCTGGTAAGATCCGACCATAAAGCGGTCACTTTCAAAGACACCATCTCCCCTGACCCCCCCCCCCCCATTCTAGCTAGGGTTAAAGAAAAAAACTTCTCCAAAAAGGATTACAACCTCCTGAGGGATGGTACAAATAGCTTCACAGCCCCCTCCCCCTCTGTAGGAACTGAGACCAATGTCCAAATCTACACCAAAGTACTATACGAACACATATAGATGCATGGAATCAGGAATACCCAACAGGAATAAATTATCCTCCGCAAGGAACAGTAAACCTGTCTGGTGGACATCTGCAATAAATAAACTACATAGCAAAAGGAAAAATTTGTTCTCCAGGACCAAGGAGGAGCAGGTGCCCAATTGGAAGCACTCTCTCCTTAGCCTGAACAAGCAAATAAGAGCACTAGTGAAGTCCTCTAAAGCCAACTTTGAGTCCAAATTGGCCACATCTACTAGAGACAATCATAAGGCCTTCTTCACATATGTCCGCAATCTCAAAGGAGGCACCCAGATCTGTTCAAAACTGGTGGTCAAGGATACCACATACTCAAATGTTGTAGATATAGCCAACCTACCGGCTGACAGATTCAGCAAAAACTTCATCCCTCTGTCCAACCCATCAGTAAAATCAGGACAGACACAGTAACTGCCCCCTCCCCTTACCTCTAGAGAACAGGTCATCACTGCCCTCTCAAAGGCAAAAAATACAGCCTCCATGGGACCCGATAACATCCCAGGCTGCATCCTACATGAACTCAGGTCAGGCACGACCTTGAAGCAACATTAGGCACCCTATTCAACCAAAGCTTGAGTACCGGCTTTGTCCCAGCCGAGTGAAGGACAGCCACTGCCATCCATTTACACAAAGGTGGAGTGTACACTGATCCGGGAAATTATAGATCCATCAGCCTAACTAGCCTGATCTGCAAGGCCATGGAATGGATTATCATGGACCTCATTAACAGGGACATTGGCAACCTCCAAACACTAGACTCCCATAGTGTTTGGCTTTGACAAGGGGAGGTCATGTCTGTTAAATCTGGCTGACTTCTTGGAGACAGTCACCAAAGCCATGGGATGAGGGAAAGACGGTGCATACAACCTGCCTTGACTGGCCAAAGCCTTTGACACTATTCCCCACTCGGGCATAACAGATGAACTCTCTCAACTAGGCATCAATCCATATGTTACCAGATGGGTAGCAAACTGGCTTACTGCCAGAACCCACCTAATCAAAGTAGGGGAAGCCACCTCAAGTAGTATACCGGCAAAGAGAAGTGCACCCCAGGGATCGGTCTTGGGGCGTCTGTTATTCTGGATATACTTCTCTGAGGTGCAGGCCGAAACCAGTGGGCTATGGCTGACCAAGTTTGCAGATGACTGCAAGCTGGGTGCGGTCATCACTTTCCCCAGGTGATGTGGGTATCTTCCAAGAGGGTCTCACCCAAACAAATGACTGGTGCCAGAAACATGGCCACAAGCTAAATGCCAAAAATGCATCAACATTCCCTTTGGGGAGAGTGACGTCCCCACATTTTATCACATTAATAACAACGTCCTGAGCACACAGTCAGTCGTGAGGGATTTGGACACCCAAGTTGATAGCAACCCGACTTTTGACCATCATGTTGCTTCCATTGTACAGAAAGCTTTCTACATGGTTCACCTCATAAGTAAGGGCATCTCATCCAAGGACAAGGAGGTCATAACATCCCTGTATTCTTCCCTTTTAAGGCCAATTATTGAGTACAACATCCCCTTCAGCATGTACCTCACAAAGCACATGCAGCAGCTGGAGAGACCACAGGGTTCCTCACCAGGAGGATCCAGGGCTTGTAACATCCACCCTACACAGATAGGCTAAAAGCCCTGTTCCTCTACTCAGATTCATACAGACTCCTCAGAGGTGACCTCTGTCTGGCATACAAAGCAATCTCAGACCCCGCCTTGATGGGACTGCTGCATATCCGCAAGTCAAGCTCCACTTCAGTAACCTGCATGCACGACCTCAACCTGGTCTGTGACATCAATAGGACTTTTTTATGGGACAGATTTGTGTCCCAGAGCCTCCCACATCTGTGGAATAGACTCCCTCTACATGTCAAGCAGAGTACCTCATTATCCCTTTTTAGGCGCAACCTGGATAACTGGATGGGAAACAAAAAAATACACCCCTTAGATTTCACCTGCGTCCCTGCTGGACAGGGGCTTTGGGTGCTGACTTGTTTAAACATGGGCTAAACTCTTGACTAGGTTCATAAGGGCTTCAGGGCCAATAGTCAAGTAACTTCTTATGATCCTATGAATGCCCAAAAGGGGGGGGGGATTTCCAAACCACGTAATAACCCTGGTATATTACAGAAAGAAGTGCAATTGCATACACTTACCATAAATGCAGATGTATGAGTGCATTCACTGTTTCAGTCCTGACTTGTGGGATTTCCTGCCGTGAGAGAAAATTATTTCCTCTTGCTAAGGCTGGTGGACACCCTAATTGATGTCAGTATGCTTGGGTATATAGCAAGCCAGCCTATGTCATAAAGTCAGTTTTTCTTGTCCCCTAACAGGCAGGAGCCCCAAGTGAGCAGTAGGGAACTGAGGAAGAGAACCCCTACAGGAAGAGACCATGAGGGGGGCTCCCTTGACTAGAAAAGAAGTTATAAGGAAACTACTCAGGCTAAGAGGGAAGGGGGAGGGAAAGAAGACAGCAACAGTGAATACACTGGAACATCTACATTTATGGTAAGTGTACACAATGGTACTATGTTCTTCATGCTTCACTGTTGCACTCCTAACTTGTGGGAAGATTCCCAAAGTTGAAAAGAGGGAGGAAAGTGATTAGGGAAGAGCAGAGAATGCCCTGCAGGATGGCAGTGGTGAATCCTGCTCTGGACCTAGAAAAGGCTGCCAAGTGATGATGCCAGGTGGTTTGATGAAGGTATGTGCAGATGACCAGGTGGCAGCTTCCAGAATATCCTTAGTAGGGACCCCTTTCAACAAGGCAGCAGAGGTTGCAGTAGCCCTAGTGGAGTGTGACCTGACAAGCCTCAGGAGAGTGAAATACAGTGGGAGATCCATTTTGAGACAGTTGGTTTAGAGGCTGGTTTCCCCTCACAGCCAAGGGCAAAGGTCACAAAAAGCTGGTCAGATTGTTTCAAGGCTCTTGTTCTGTCAAGACAGTAGCGGAGCTGCCTATTAACATCCAAAGAATGAAGTATTCTTTCCCCTTTGTTCTAGGAGTTGGGAAAGAATGTAGGTGGATAAATGGCTTGATTTAGAGAAATGTCAGTGACCACCTTGGGCATGAAAGAAGGCTTAGTTCTGAGGGAATCCCTATCTGGGTGAAAGATGAGAATTACTTCACCACCATGACAGCCCCTGAAATTCAGAGACCCTCCTGGCTGAGGTGACAGATTTAGAGAAATGTCAGTGACCACCTTGGGCATGAAAGAAGGCTTAGTTCTGAGGGAATCCCTATCTGGGTGAAAGATGAGAATGATTTCACCACCATGACAGCCTGAAGTTCAGAGACCCTCCTGGCTGAGGTGACAGCCAGGAGCAGGGAAGTTTTCCAAGTTAGAAACTTCAATGGGGCAGAGGCTGCAGGTTCGACAGGAGGCAATGTCAAATTTTCCAGAACAAAGTTAAGGTCCCACATGGTAGGCTGCCTCCTGGGTGGTCTGATAATGTATGACTCCAATAAGAAATTGTCTTAACAGGGGATGGGAAAAAACAGGATGAATGGCAGATATATGGACGGAAATGGCAGATGCATAAAATTTAACAATGGATGAGTAGGAAAGGCCTTTATCAACCAGACAAGTCAGGTAATCTAGAATGGTAGCAATCTGGGCTGAATCAGGATTGTGGTGCTGCTCCTGTCTGGTTTACGAGGGGCTGGGGGAAGAGAGTCAGGATTCAAGGAGGAATCCTGGAAGACATCCTCAACCACCTCTAAAATGGGTGAAATAGCAAGACGTTTGTGCTCTGGCAGACTCAGGAACTCTCTAATTCTCTTTTTTGACTGAGGGTATCTCTGTGTTTTCCACTAGAAACGTTCCCTCATAGCATGGAGAGTCTCTCTAAAGGTGATATTCTCTGGGGGCAGAGACCAGGCTCTCCTCTGAATCTGAACCCTCAAAAGAAGTGGCGGAGGGTCCTTCTTCAGAACCAGACCCTTCTAGGTCTGAATCCTCATCATATTCAAAAGGATCTTGGGCAGCTTCAGAAATAGGATCTCTTTTCCTTTTACCTGGGGAAGCATACCCAGGTGCTTGTCTAGACCTAACTATGGAGATCAGATCTTCAGCTAATCTAATTAAGTCCTGTTGGTATCCCTGAGAAAGGGAGCTTCTAGGTCTGGGCAAAGGCCCTGCAGCAGTACTTCTCTTAGGAGTTGTTTTGTCCATGGAACCAGGGACATCTGACATCCTTACACCTGTCTCTCTGGAAGAAAGATGAGCAGGTGTAGGCTGAAGCCACAAAGGAATGTCACAGGGAAGAGAGCACTCTTGAAAAGCCAAGCCCTGCAGAGCAACCCGGACCCAACCACCAAGCTGAAAGCAAGGGCCTGTACAGAAGCAGAGGGACCCGGCAGCATGTCAGATTCCGAATGGATCTTGAGAGAGGCCTGCGCCACCTCAGACACAGAAGGGGGCTGCTAAAGCACCACACCTTTTTCAACATTCACAAGCCTAGAAGGAGAAACAGATGGAGAATGGTTGTCATCTGAGGGCCTATGCTTGAGACTCTTATCTTTTTCCCTGTTATGCCTAGGTTGCTCGACCTCCAAATGACTAGGGAATGTCATTTGACACTGATGAGAAGATTCAAGACTAAGGAATCTAGCTAAAATCTCGGCCCTACATCTGATCCTCCTAGAGTTAAAGCAGGCACAAAAGTGGGAACTAGGGATGTTGTGATCCAGGCCTAAACAGGTGATAAAAAGCAAGTGGAAGTCTCTTGGTAGGATTTGCTTATCACAGTGGAAACAGTTATTTACTGTACCTGACATGTGTTTAAAGCAAAGAAAGGAGTTCCCCAATGGGGACTTCTTTCCATTGACTTCTCTCAGGTGCGGACTGACTGACAAACGGAAACACTGCTTTGGGCTCTGATAGCAGAAACAAATGATTTCATGACATAGGCTGGCTCCTTATATACCCAAGCATACTGATATTGGTTAGGGTGTCTGCCAGCCTTAGGAGGAGGAAAGAATTTTCTCTGGTAGTCAGGCTGGCAAAGGGGTTTCAAGGAAGGAAATCCCACAAGTCAGGACTGCAACAGTGAAACATGAAGACCATCTCAGGTCTCTTGGGTCAGCTCTAACCAAATAGGAAGAAACAGGGAAAGACACAGAGAAAAAGGAATGTAACTGAGAAGAACAGGGCAAGGATAATCAGACACTTGGTTTGTCAGAAAAATGAGGCTTCTGAGTAGGAGGAGTTTGGGTAGCCATAGCAGGTAGAGCCCTTCTACCACCCCTTTTTACCTTTAGGGAGAGGGCAAGTCTGTCTACGAACAAAGGCAAGCTTGTTGGGATAATTCCTTTGAAATTTAGGAACAAGTGAAACACAAATATGCTTCAAATCCCACAAGACCTCACTCTTTTCTTGCAGGGACTTAAAGAACTCTGCAGAAGCAACTCCAAACAAATGTTTATTACCTAGAGGAGCATCCTTCAGTTTAGCCTTGATATCATTGGCAAAAGTTGAAGTCTAAGCTAGGAATACCTCCTCAAAACAGATGCAAAAGCAACAGTCCTAGATGAAGCATCAGCTGCATCATAGCTGCATTTAATAGAATGGCAAGCAATGTGGGAGGATGTCCCTAGCAAGGAAAGAGCAGAGGCATTCCCCTCAGAATAAGGAAGATCTGAAATAGCCTGAGAGGCATGAGACAGAAGAGCCAAAACATATTTGGGCATGTGTGTCTGACAGTTCAAAGTTGTAAAGGCCAGGGTAGCAGACATATACACTTTCTTACCCAGCCTCTACATGGTTCTGCTGTCCTTGTCACAGGGAAACAATTTTGTAGAACGCAATGATTTGGAGGGTTTATCGGAGGCAAATGATACCACGGAAGGGTCAGCCGAGGGGAACTTACAAAGAAACTTGCAATCATTAGGCACTTTATAAAACCTAAACAACAAAAACTCAAGAATCTGGAAATACTGAATACATTAAAAAAACATGAATTTATTATTCAATGATCACACGCTTTCAGGCCAATACCCTTCGTCAGTGTGAAACTATTTGATACAATTAAAACACCAATTGAAGTGAAACTTCTAAGCTAAATGCATGTGATGAAACCCCAATCAGATGTCTTTCCCAATTAAACTATTTAACTCCTTAAAAGTACAATGTATCCACATAACAATGTTCAACAGATATAAACTTAATATACATATTACATACTTGTTAAAAATCATAGAAAATCCACTATTGCTTAAACACATTTGTTTTCTCTTTAAAATTGGCTTTATACTAACAGCACTGTTAATACCCAGTACAAAACCAGCTTGCAAGTGTACAATTCATTCATATTCACATATTTCTAATCTATTATTAATATCACCTCTTCTTACATTCTTATTCACTACAGTAATGACACTAAACAAAAAGTCATGGTTTGACCTTTTGTCTTTTAAGATATTTAGCTACAGCATTCGTATTACTATTTCTGCGCATTTCAGATTTATGCTCTACAAGCCGATCCTTTAAGCTTCCTCATGTCTCCAGAAGTGGCTTACTGCAGTATTGCTCAGTTTTTGTTGTGGTTACTTTATAAAACCTATCAGGTTTTTTGGGAGCAGAAGGCTAGGAATCAGCAGCCTGAGAAGCAGTGGAAAATACATCCAGCAAGGCAGCAAGAACAGCAGAGGGCTTTGAAGGCTCCATCTGTAGAAGCTCATAGTACCTCTTCTTAACATCAGGCACTAAAGCACAGTCCCATTTGAAAACCCCCATCATTCTGTAAATAGTGGCACCAAAAGAAATCTCCTCAAAAAAATCCGGACTGATGGACTCCGTCCTCAAAACTACAATTTAAGGGAGAAGGAATCTGAGAAGAATAAGTCATGGATTCTCCATCAGAATCTGGATCCTCCTCAAAGGAATCCTACTCCCTAGGCCTCTTAAGAGGAGTGGAAGACAAAGGAGGAGCAGAAACAGAAATCCCTGTGCAGACTACAGAGCCATAACAGCATTATATAGGCCTTGAGTAAAGTTTTGACATTTATTCAGAGGATCTTAAATGTCCTTAGTCTTCCTCTTCTTTTTGAGAGGGATGTCAGACAAACACCTTAGGAGGCTCTGACCCCTGACAACATTCTATTATTCTAGTCAGATGATTCTCCAGGCTTTTACTAGCCTCAAGAGAGATGTCCAGTGGAGGAGGTACAGCCAATGAAGTCGACCGAGCTTTCTTGGTTTTCTTCTTTGCAGATTCTGACCCTTGGGCATGGAAGATTCTTCCACATTGTCTTTAGCAACTGTTTAACTCATTGATTTTCTAAATAAATAGCTAGGGAAGAAAGATGACTATGCAAAGTCTTAGGGATCAAAGTCTGGAAAATCACACAAGACATATGGTCGTGGGAAGCACCTAAACAAAACAAACACTGCTTGTGATGATCTTTATGGGGAGTTTGTCTCCCGCACATACATTTTCCCTTTCTGGATCACATGAAACCAACAACCAGAACAAGACAAAGCAATGATAAGAAAATGATAAGAAAACCCCCATGGGCACTTATCTAAAATTGGTTTGGTAACCAGCAGACAAATGAACATTCAGACTGATGATCAAAGACGGGGTTCAGACTGGTGGCAAAGAAGTTCTGAGGATGGTACATCCAGACATCACTTTTATGCCCTACGCCATGATGGGGAACATACAAGTGATGTATGGTGTACTGATGACAACCTAAAGGTCTGGTATATTGGCTGGACATTAGGCTGTCCTAGGCTAGGGATCTCTATTGTAAAGAATACTGCAACAGTCATATGGACAGATATAGTAGGATACCCAAACAGGTGTCACAGTGGGGAGAAGATAGGTGGATGAACTTGCACTACAGAGTCCGATGAGGGAATGAAGTCAGTAAGAAAGAAAGGAAAGGATTATCTGTGGCCTAAATCTTATCAGATTCAGTAGGCTCAACAGTCCTATTTTATTTTTCAACTTTTTGTTTTACTAGAAACCTCCTGTGTTTCTCTACAAGTCTAGGTTTCTTGAAAGCTTTAGTATACACAGCTACTAACAGGAAGTAGTAGGACTCATAGACACACTGCAAGCAAGGAGATGTGACTTGTGCAAAGAAAGAAACTAAATTATTTAAAGCCAATTTTTCTTCACAATAAACTGCAGACAAAACATTCCTCATACTTTCACAATTAATGAGAGTAAACTTTAACATATGAGCCTGACCATACAAAATGCTGAAAATCAAATTTGCAGAAGCATTCACTTTTCCCCTGTACTTATCAATAATCTTCCCATCCTCGTCAGAAAGAGTAGGCGTGGAATTAACCAAATGTTTAGGAGCAGTAGGATTTACTAAAGCTATAGCTGCTGGGTCTGGATTGGGAAGATTGTATAGAAATTTAAAAGACTGAGGAACTTTATACATTCTATCTGTCTTTTTAGGGGTAGCAAGCTATCAGGAAAATTGCAGGCACAGAACTGGTTGGTGAGGGGGTGAAGGTTCTAGAAATTCCTTCTGTAACAACTCATAGTATTTTTTGGTCTGATAAACCTCAGTGTTCTCTCAATGAACACAATGGCACATTCTGGAAATAGTTTCAGAAAAAGAGAAATCCCCAAAGGCAGAATCAGAAAGCAATTCTTTACCGAATTAATTCTTTCCTAACTAGCCATTCTAGACTAAGCATTGCCAGGACTCATCTCTTATCTACTGTTCTTGATGCTTCTTCCATCTTTACAAACCTTAACAAAACTGACCTTACCAAACTTGAATCAGCCTACAATAAAATAGCCACGTTTGCCACTAGCTCCCCATATAGGTCCCGCCACTGCTCTAACCTACAACAAATAAATTGGCTGGAATTCCCACAACAACTAACCTATACCCAACTTGTCTTTACTTACCAACTAATATACCAGCCAAACAAAACCCCAGCCCTACAACAATTACTCCAACCATATACCAACACTCGACAACTCCGATCTTCGAACAAAACACTCCTCCAAGTATCCAAAAGTAACAACAAAGTCGGGGATGCCCTCTACTCCCACCACATTTCTAAACTTTGGAACTCAATCCCTCAACACATCCTAAATGCTACCAACCTACACCAATTCAAAACTCTGCTCAAAGACCACCTCACTAACAACTGGCTCTGCTCCTGCACCAAGCCAGGCTAATACCACATAAGCCCACATCAAATTTCATCTCTTAAATTTTATAATCTCCATGTATACTCCATGTATACCCCACTCCCACTTGTTAACACCACCTATCAGCCACCTACAATAAAAGTATAATTTGATAATTTCTTTTTTTTTTTTTTGCAAGGGTATACATATGTACACGTATTAATATATACTCAAATGATCAAATAAAGATGGACCCCTGCCCTCAAAAAAAAAAAATATATATATATATATATATATATATATATATATATATATATATATATATATATGACTACTATATTTTAATAACTTTGCCCTTTGTATATTGTACTTTCTTTATTGTCTCTAGATATTTCTGTTAAATTTTAAAACCGACACTGTACCTGTCAGTCTTGTTCTTGTTTTATTGGAGCTTTTCTCCCCGGGCCTCCGCTGAAAATGGGTTCACACCTAGACGGAATATCCCAGTCAACAAATGTAAAATAAAATAAATAATTAAAAGTTCTCCTCAGTTTTCTGGTTCAAACTCAGAAGGAAAAAAAAAACTCTTATCTGCTCCCTCATCTTCCTGTCCAGATTAAAAATCTTGAAAGTCTTCAGGAAAAGAGTTATTCTATTTCCTGTACCAGAAATGTTCTTTTAAGAAGGCTTAACAGCCTGAATTAAACCTGAAGCCAAACACAGGAAACTACTACTGTCAAAGAAAATATGAGGAGAAGTATATACATGTTTAGTTTTCTGTTTCTTTTTGACAGGAAAAATAGGGCCAACAATGTTATTAATGGCAGATTCACCAAGGGATAAGCACAACATGCTGACCAAACAGGGAAGTCTTCCCTGTTCCCTCTCCCAGGACTGGCAAGAGTAGCTTCAGTTACTCATTGAAGAGACCCCAACAGCCAAAGTGGATGTGGTTAGCTGCCCAGTCCATAGTGGGTGTAGGTGCTACACCAGAAAGAGATCTGGGGTAAAAGATGACTGGTCTGAGGAGCAAGCTATGGCCACCGCAGACTCACTAACCTGTGGCTGAAGCAAACTGAGAGCTTGCTGTGACAGCAAAGACTGTTTGCTTAACTTTTTCTTTTTAGGGCTGGAAGAGGGACTGACCATGGGATCAGTAGTTTGTTCCATGGTCAACTGAAAATTAGTATCTATGAAAATCATTGTTGTGGGCAATATATACTGTTAGCATTACTCACATATTTATCTTGTATCCTGCCAGTATTTTTTAAAGATATTTGCAAAAGAAAACTGCCTCTGAAAATTGCAGTGTCTGCTCTAAACAACAAACTCTAGTGAAATTATTAAAAATAACCACATAAGCAGTGACACTGGCTGCTTTGAGAAGCCAGTGTGCTTGTCTCACACCGAGAAACCATGGATTGGCTAGTCATTGCCTGCTACTACAGAAGAGGGAGAAAACTAAAATTACACACTAACAAAGTACACAGCATCTCACTTCAGTGCCATTTCTATTATTATTTTTTTAAGATTTGCATTACACCATTTATCTATACAGCCAACAATATTATGTTGGCGGAAAAGGAAAATCAACAGAATGGTATATTACTCGGTCATCCAGAATATTTTCCAACTATTAAAGAGTAAAAATTAAGAATAATTTCTACGGAAACTGAGGCCCTACATGACCCACCACTTAAACACAGGTTAGAACAGTTAAGAGCAGAATCAGAAACAAATATGAACTAACCTCGATAGAGCTCTTGTTTCTTACTATTCCCTTCCAAACTGAGAAAAGAAAGAAAGGAGGAAAAAATCCCCAAATATTTGCTAGTAATTACTGTTGCTGTGGTGGTGGTGGGGTCCATCTTTAGTTGATCATTTGAGTATACTTTAATACGTGTACATATGTATACTCTTACAAAAACACATTTCAACATATTGAATATGATTTAATATTTCTACTTGATTCCCTTTATCAGATCTTTTTACTACTATCCTTCTCTCTGCATACAATGTTTTAAAAGCCATAAATTCATTCTTTGTCAGGTTATAAAATATATTTTGTTTCTCACTTTCAAAATCCTTATATAACTTTTCAACAACAAAATTTAATGTCACAATAAAACTCTGTATATTAACATTCAAAAAAGGTGGAATAAATTTTGATTTAACCCCTATAGCTTCTGTATTCAAATTACTATAGGCATTGATTTCATCATCATACAAATCAACTTCACCTGAAATACATGAATAAAAAATTCATTAACGCTTTCATTAAAACTGTTATTTGCATTTTCTAATTGATTCGTATCTTGCATTTGATTCCCACTTTGCCTATTAAAATCAATTAAGTGCAACTTCCTACTTAATTGAAAGATCTTTATACATGTGTTACGGCAGAAATAATTTATGCCCTTAGGTGTAGCTGCAACCTTTATTATATAGAGGAAACCGGGAGAGCGTTTAAAACACGTTTGCAAGAAGATATAAAGGACATCAAAAATAGTAAGACAGAAAGACCTTTAGGACAACATTTTATAACTGCACACAATGCTGAGCCAGACTGCTTACAAGGATGCATTCTGGAAAAAATAAAAGTATCATTGGGTGAAGGTTCATGTATTAAAGAAAAGTTACTGAAAAAAGAAACTCTTTTTATTTTAAAGTATAATACTTTTGAACCTTGTGTGTAAAATAAGGAAGTTAATTGGAAATATGTAATTTAGTGCATTAATTGATTGCTTGATTGATTAATTGTTTAATTAACACCAATTGCCACAAAAGTCCAAAGCGAAGGAAGCCAAACTGCTAGAATGTAAACTTAACGCAAATTTTTAATTCAGACAAAAATACAGCATTTTCGCTACTGAAGCTTCAGTAGCTTCTTCAGAGTAAAAAGGAATGGCGCCAAATTACTGTTTTTTAAAAAACTCAAAAGTGACATCACATCAGTAATCACTTAATCACTTAATCAGACGTGACTTCCTTTAAAGGAATCACCTCACAAACATAGCGCAAAGTAACCTTAAAGAAACATTGCTAGAAGACATTATTGCAAGCCCTTGCCAGAAGGAGATAAAGAGCTCCAAACCAACATATTGTTCCCATTGTTTCAAGAGCTGTCATTGTGCGATGTACACCACAAGTAGGTGTTACAGCCAAATTTGATAAAGCAAAAATGTGTAACCTGTCAAATGTTACAACAGTGAACTTGTATCAAAAAATGCAAGTTATATTACTCGCATCTTCAATAAGACAATCGTAGCTCAAGTTTAAATTGCACATGATATAAAGTGTGATGTTTGTGTAACACAATATTTACCATTCTAAAATTGTAGAATATGTAAAATATAAAATTATATTTATATATTTATGGACTAATATTTAGTCCTAAAAGACCATTACTGTAGTTAAAAATCGGGTCTAGCCCGATAGTTAATATTCTCCAAATGATAAAAAAAGAAGTCGTCTAAGCGTCAAAAGGAGTCATAGAACTATTCTCCTCTGCTAAATCTTATCAGATTCAGTAGGCTCAACAGTCCTATTTTATTTTTCAACTTTTTGTTTTACTAGAAACCTCCTGTGTTTCTCTACAAGTCTAGGTTTCCTGAAAGCTTTAGTATACACAGCTACTAACAGGAAGTAGTAGGACTCATAGACACACTGCAAGCAATGAGATGCGACTTGTGCAAAGAAAGAAACTAAATTATTTAAAGCCAATTTTTCTTCACAATAAACTGCAGACAAAACATTCCTCATACTTTCACAATTAATGAGAGTACACTTTAACATATGAGCCTGACCATACAAAATGCTGAAAATCAAATTTGCAGAAGCATTCACTTTTCCCCTGTACTTATCAATAATCTTCCCATCCTCGTCAGAAAGAGTAGGAGTGGAATTAACCAAATGTTTAGGAGCAGTAGGATTTACTAAAGCTATAGCTGCTGGGTCTGGATTGGGAAGATTGTATAGAAATTTAAAAGACTGAGGAACTTTATACATTCTGTCTTTTTAGGGGTAGCAAGCTATCAGGAAAATTGCAGGCACAGAACTGGTTGGCGAGGGGGTGAAGGTTCTAGAAATTCTTTCTGTAACAACTCATAGTATTTTTGGGTCTGATAAACCTCAGTGTTCTCTCAATGAACACAATGGCACATTCTGGAAATAGTTTCAGAAAAAGAGAAATTCCCAAAGGCAGAATCAGAAAGCAATTCTTTACCAAATTAATTCTTTCCTAACTAGCCATTCTAGACTAAGCATTGCCAGGACTTATCTCTTATCTACTGTTCTTGATGCTTCTCCCATCTTTACAAACCTTAACAAAACTGACCTTACCAAACTTGAATCAGCCTACAATAAAATAGCCACGTTCGCCACTAGCTCCCCATATAGGTCCCGCCACTGCTCTGCCCTACGACAAATAAATTGGCTAGAATTCCCACAAGAACTAACCTATACCCAACGTGTCGTTACTCACCAACTAATATACCAGCCAAATAAAACCCCAGCCCTACAACAATTACTTCAGCCATATACCAACACTCAGTAACTCAGATCCTCACTAAAAACACTCCTCCAAGTATCCAAAAGCAACAACAAAGCTAGGGACACGCTCTACTCCCACCGCATTTCTAAACTTTGGAACTCAATCCCTCAACACATCCTAAATGCTACAACCTACACCAATTCAAAACTCTGCTCAAAGACCACCTCACTAACAACTGGCTCTGCTCCTGCACAAAGCCAGGCTAATACCACATAAGCCCACATCACATTTCATCCCATAAATTGTATAGTCTGCATGTCTACCCCACTCCCACTTGTTAACACCACCTATCGGCTACGTACAGTAAGATTATAATTTGATAATTTCTTTTTTTTTTTTGCAAGGGTATACATATGTACACATTTAATATATACTCAAATGATCAATAAAGATGGACCCCTGCCCTCTAAAAAAATTAAAAATATATATATATCATATATATATATATATATTATTTAATAATAACTTTGCCCTTTGTATATTGTACTTTCTTTATTGTCTCTAGATATTTCTGTTAAATTTTATGTAAAACCGACACTGTACCTGTCAGTCTTGTTCTTGTTTTATTGGAGCTTTTCTCCCCGGGCCTCCGCTGAAAATGGGTTCACACCTAGACGGAATATCCCAGTCAACAAATGTAAAATAAAATAAATAAATAAAAGTTCTCCTCAGTTTTCTGGTTCAAACTCAGAAGGGAAAAAAACTCTTATCTGCTCCCTCATCTTCCTGTCCAGATTCAAAATCTTGAAAGTCTTCAGGAAAAGAGTTATTCCTATTTCCTGTACCAGAAATGTTCTTTTAAGAAGGCTTAACAGCCTGAATTAAACCTGAAGTCAAACACAGGAAACTACTACTGTCAAAGAAAATATGAGGAGAAGTATATACATGTTTAGTTTTCTGTTTCTTTTTGACAGGAAAAATAGGGCCAACAATGTTATTAATGGCAGATTCACCAAGGGATAAGCACAACATGCTGACCAAACAGGGAAGTCTTCCCTGTTCCCTCTCCCAGGACTGGCAAGAGTAGCTTCAGTTATTCATTGAAGAGACCCCAACAGCCAAAGTGGATGTAGTTAGCTGCCCAGTCCATAGTGGGTGTAGGTGCTACACCAGAAAGAGATCTGGGGTAAAAGATGACTGGTCTGAGGAGCAAGCTATGGCCACCACAGACTCACTAACCTGTGGCTGAAGCAAACTGAGAGCTTGCTGTGACAGCAAAGACTGTTTGCTTAACTTTTTCTTTTTATGGCTGGAAGAGGGACTGACCATGGGATCAGTAGTTTGTTCCATGGTCAACTGAAAATTAGTATCTATGAAAATCATTGTTGTGGGCAATATATATTGCTAGCATTACTCACATATTTATCTTGTATCCTGCCAGTATTTTTTAAAGATATTTGCAAAAGAAAACTGCCTCTGAAAATTGCAGTGTCTGCTCTAAACAACAAACTCTAGTGAAATTATTAAAAATAACCACATAAGCAGTGACACTGGCTGCTATGAGAAGCCCGTGTGCTTGTCTCACACACTGAGAAACCATGGATTGGCTAGTCATTGCCTGCTACTACAGAAGAGGGAGAAAACTAAAATTACACACTAACAAAGTACACAGCCAAATGAACTTGTATCAAAAATGCAAGTTATATTACTCGATCTTCAATAAGACAATCGTAGCTCAAGTTTAAATTGCACATGATATAAAGTGTGATGTTTGTGTAACACAATATTTACCATTCTAAAATTGTAGAATATGTAAAATATAAAATTATATTTATATATTTATGGACTAATATTTAGTCCTAAAAGACCATTACTGTAGTTAAAAATCGGGTCTAGCCCGATAGTTAATATTCTCCAAATGATAAAAAAAGAAGTCGTCTAAACGTCAAAAAGGAGTCATAGAACTATTCTCCTCTGTAATCTAAGACTATCTGGTCAAAATATAAGTTAATCCACTTTCCTATTTTGCCCTCTATTGAATATAGGTGTTGAGTGGCAAATGTTTAAAGGTTGAATATTGAAATGTTAAATAATAAAGTCCTGATACTAAAGTTTAATTATCTCATGTAACTCTTTAATTTGAGAACACAAGAGATATTACAATGTTCGTTTAAACCAGGACTGTTAAATGCCTCCAGTTTTATTTGCCACTCAAGTTCCTTATTTTCTAAAATCAGCGCATTGGGACCCCCTCTAATGTTAACTGGGACATGGTCTATGGCCATAAAGTGAAAGCTATGGCCTACACAATTCATAATATGCTTGGCCAAAGCGTTGTCTTCTTTCTTTTTCCTGATAGCATATATATGCTGGTAAATTCTATCTTTAAATTTCTGGTCTGTTTTACCAACATAATATGCTGGACAACAATCACATGTAGCCAGGTAGACAATTGATCTAGTATTGCAATCCATTTTGTAAAAGATGTTATATTTTATACCTCTAATTTGAAACGTAGAACCTGTCCTCAAATATTTGCACCAATTGCAATGACTACATGAGTACATACCCTTCTGTTTGGAGAGAAAGTCCTGTTTTTTGTTCCTTTCTAATAGGCTTTTTAAGTTGTTACCTTTCCTGTAAACTATTAAGGGAGAGCTACCTAGTTTCTCAAAGAGTTGAGCATTACTGGTAATAAAATACCAGTTCTTATAAATAATAGATCGTATAGAATAAGAATCTTTGTTAAAAGTAGTTATAAAACTGGTAGTAAATTTAGAACCAGTGTTAATAAAATTAACATTACCTCTCCTTTCAGGTGTACTTAAGCAAGTTTCAATCATGCCTGAGCTTGATTCATAGATACCTGGAATATCATTGCTTGTTACTGTACTACTAGCTAGCAGAGGTGTATATAAACCTGACTCTCTTTTGTTTCTAACCTCTTGTGTGAGTTCCAGAATTAATGAGTTAGGGTAATCTCTACTAGCGAACATACCTCCAAGTGTCAGGCATTCTTCCTCAAAGCTTTCAGTTGTGCTGCACATTTTTGCAGCCCTGATAAGCTGTCCTTTCACTATAGATCTTTTTTGTCTATAAGGATGCAGGCTCGAGAAGTGAAGAAATGAGTTACAGTAAGTTGGTTTCCTGTAAAAAGATGATAAGAAAAGGCCCCTTATACTGTCTTTTATGAGCCTAACATCCAAATATTCAGTCACTGTAGTAGAAAACTGAAATGTGAACTTGAAAAAGTTAGTTGTGCTATTCAAGTATTCAACCAGAACTGGAGCCTCATCAATGTTGCCTTTGAATAAGATAAAGATGTCGTCGAGGTATCTGATGTAATATGATACTTGATGCTGGAAATCACTATTATGTAAAACAAATTGCTTCTCCCAGTAAGCAACAAATATATTTGCAACACTGGAGCCGCATGGTGATCCCATTGCAATACCTTGTGTTTGTAAATAGTATTGCTCATCAAATATAAAAAAGTTAGAAGATAGAATAATATCTAATAACTCAGAGACAGTGTCTATTTCTGCCGATGGAGCACCCAAGTCACCTAGCATATTACTGACCCATTCAATAGCCTTAAACATTTGCCACTCAACACCTATATTCAATAGAGGGCAAAATAGGAAAGTGGATTAACTTATATTTTGACCAGATAGTCTTAGATTACAGAGGAGAATAGTTCTATGACTCCTTTTTGACGTTTAGACGACTTCTTTTTTTTATCATTTGGAGAATATTAACTATCGGGCTAGACCCGATTTTTAACTACAGTAATGGTCTTTTAGGACTAAATATTAGTCCATAAATATATAAATATAATTTTATATTTTACATATTCTACAATTTTAGAATGGTAAATATTGTGTTACACAAACATCACACTTTATATCATGTGCAATTTAAACTTGAGCTACGATTGTCTTACTGAAGATGTGAGTAATATAACTTGCATTTTTTGATACAAGTTCACTGTTGTAACATCTGACAGGTTACACATTTTTGCATTATCAAATTTGGCTGTAACACCTACTTGTGGTGTACATCGCACAATGACAGCTCTTGAAACAATGGGAACAATATGTTGGTTTGGAGCTCTTTATCTCCTTCTGGCAAGGGCTTGCAATAATGTCTTCTAGCAATGTTTCTTTAAGGTTACTTTGCGCTATGTTTGTGAGGTGATTCCTTTAAAGGAAGTCACGTCTGATTAAGTGATTAAGTGATTACTGATGTGATGTCACTTTTGAGTTTTTTAAAAAACAGTAATTTGGCGCCATTCCTTTTTACTCTGAAGAAGCTACTGAAGCTTCAGTAGCGAAAATGCTGTATTTTTGTCTGAATTAAAAATTTGCGTTAAGTTTACATTCTAGCAGTTTGGCTTCCTTCGCTTTGGACTTTTGTGGCAATTGGTGTTAAATAGTTTGTTCCTGTTCTACAGTTTGTCTAATTGTTTAATTAGTTAACAAGTGTCTTGATTTTATGTGTGTATAAATATGAAGTGAAAAAGAGAAGGGATTTGTACTCAAAGTCTTGGTACCGAAGCACTAAATTGGTATTAAATTGCTGTGGCTGCTGTTTTGAGTCTTGTGTCCGTGACTTTAACATAGTTGTATTTGAATTTTTGTTTATAAACTGTGGTATTTTTGCTTGGATGTGTTTGTAGAAGTAGTTCAATACCACAGGTGGTCCTCAGATAAGTTTCCTCAGGTTGACGTGTGACGGAAAAGACAGAGGTAACTGGAAACTTGTTTGTGATGTAACTAGTTGGCAGACTTTAACAATTCCCTACACAGTACTCTGTCAAAAACATTGTGGGAACAAATGATTACAGCCAAGCAAATTATACTTTTGAAGCTGGAACATAGTATCCGAATTACATATACAACAAGGCCTTACTAAGTTTAAACTATTGGCCACCAAAAAAACAATTACTAGAAAGTGAAAATCAAAATCTAAAGCATAACGTCATAAAGGGGATAGCAGAACTAGAGTGGGATCTTTAAAAAAGGGAAAGAGCAAATTACATAGAAATAAATGGACTTTGTGGGAACAATACATGCAGAACAACATCCAGCTGAAATAGCAAGGGGAAGGAAGGAATTGAGCAATTTATGTAATGCTGGAGTGAAAAATTGTTAAAAAAAACATACATGCAATCTGTAATGCATGAATATGACAAATGTTTATATGGTTTGTTTTTTGTTTTATTGTATGCGTGCCTACACCTTAAGTGATAATTTAATAAAAGTGAAAACAAAAAAAGCCTTGGCCAGGTCAAGACAGGCAGTGTTCACAGAGGGACCACTGTCCACAGTCTCTGTAACCTTTTCAAAAAAGCTTAATAGGTTAAGGAGGCAGGACCTGCCCTTCACAAAACGAGATTAACTGGGGGTCAGTTAAGTTTACTTATGCCTGTGTAAACGAGTTCTGCTACGATACAATCCATGTCTTTGATGAAAAGGCAAATGGGTGTATAATTACCTGGGTCTGTACAGGGGACAGCTTTGTACAAGGGAATCACAGTGGTTGTTCTCCAGGCATCAATTGCAAACCCTGTAGACAGGTAGAGGATAATGAAGTTAAGTAGAGGTGTAGAAACTAAATACTTTCCACTGATGAAAACACAACCTGTTAGGGTGACTGCTTCCATAAAACTATTATCTTTTAGCCTTTGACAGGAACTCTTAAGACTTGTTCCAATGTGATTTCAGGGGCAGGGGAAACATTTGTTTAAGGATAATGGGGCATTAGCATTAAATTTGTCTGCTAATATACTAGCTACATCCTTTGCATCAAAGTGCGTGGTATTATTATGGGCGATCTCAGTGCACTGTTGGACATTATTCCTTATTTTTCTGACATAGCTGAAGAAAGATTTGTGTTTTTCTTTGCTATCTGTGGCAACCTTGAGCTCTCATTCTACTTTATATTTTCTACTATTGCTGTTAAGTTCCTTGCCAGCAAGTTTCAATGTGGTGTTGAGGTAAGAGAGTTATGAATTTCTTCCAACTGTTCATTATTTTCCTTCTTTTGTTATAAAATGTATTTATAAGGGAGTTTCACCAGAGAGGTTTTTCCTGAATTTACCATTACATTTACGGTGGATGGATACAGACTTTACTATATATTGGTTTACATGGTGGTAAAAGTCAGATCAGAGGTGAATATGGCAGCCCTTTCAGATGGGTCTATTTGCAAGGGATTGCTAGGAATTTTGCATTTACCTTCAGCAAGTTGATACATGTCTGAAGTGGAGAAGTCCACAAAGATGGTATAATTTGTTGGTGAGGTAGTACAACTAGACCTGATTGAGAAGATGGCAAACTTGTTGTCAGATTTAACCATGGAGGAGGAGATGGGGGGAGGGGGTAGAGGTGACAGCTAAGAAGACTAGGGTGAGGTCAAGGACATACTCTAGTACACTGGTATCAACAAAGTCTAGAAAACATTGAGCGTAACTATTTTTATAAGTGTCCCAGTGCTTGGGTAATGGAAATCCCCTACCAAGAAGGGTATTTGGCTTGATACTTAATGTCTCAATGATGTTAAGGTTATTTTCATGATTTCTTGGTGGACAATGATAGAGATCTGTAGGTAGCAATTAAATAATAGTTGGATTTGTTCAAGATGATTTGGATCTCCACTAGTAATTTGATGTAAAATAATGATGTTTCTAACAAATATATATATATATATATATATATATATATATATATATATATATATATATAAGTAGGCACGCACTCGAAACTCTCCTTAGCATGGAGAACATCAATATTTGTGCAGAAACCTGGTTCAGGGCTCCCGAGAGCACCCCAGCACTACCAGGTTATACCTCATACCATGCTTTTTGGCCCCAAAACTTGGATTGAACCACAAAAGGAGGGGGAGTATCGATATTCATCAAAGATACCCACACCTCCAGGTTGGTGGCACAGCACGAAGCATCAGAGACTATCCATGTGCAACTAACAGTGGGTAAAACTGCCTTCCAGTTTATAGCCTGCTACAGACCACCCTCCCAAACCCAGGAACCCCATTCGGCCTTCCTGAGAACACTGGAAAATATGAAGGTCTCTCCAAACACCATTATACTGGGCAACTTCAACTACCCAAACATAGACTGGGAGCATTACTCTAGCTCCAACGCCCTAGCCCAAAGATTCCTAGAATTTATAAACTCAAATGATATGGAACAACTTGTTACCACTCCCACAAGAGGGGAAAACATACTGGACCTGATCATCCCTAACATGGGGACTCTATGCTCCAGACCAGAAGTGTATCCCTCACTGGTAAGATCAGACCATAAACTAATCTCACTGGATATTCACATCCCGACCCCACCCCCTGCCCAGAAAACCACAGTGAAAAACTTCTCTAAAGCAAATTTCACACTCCTCAAAACCGAGGTGGAATCATTCAAAGCTCCCGGGCCTGTGGAAAATACGGCTCAGACCGCAGAATCCTTTATAAACGCATTCTATGAACACCTTCAGGAATGCATGGTTCATGCGATCCCAAATAAAACCAAGACCCAATCCACCAAAGGCAGACGTCTTGTCTGGTGGACCCCAGCCATAAACAAACTATACAATAGAAGGAGGAAGCTACTAAATGATAGAGCAAAATCCCAAAAAGGGAAGGCATCACTGATCAGTATTAGCAAAAAACTACGGGCACTCATAAAATTGTCTAAGGCCAGCTTTGAGAGAAAAATTGCACAGGGCACTAAGGATAATCACAAGGCTTTCTTTAGTTATGTTAGGAACCTGGGTGGTAATTCCCAGATATGCTCAGAAATAGTCCAAAATGACAAAAAATACACTGAACCCACAGACATTGCCAACATCCTAGCTGACAGGTTCAGCGCAAACTTCTTCCCCCCCTCCCCACCAAAAGGGCAAATATCTATCCCAGCAGAGTGCTGCCCCCTGACATCTCAGATGCTCAGGTAAGAGCCGCCCTCTCCAAAGCAAAAAACACAGCATCAATGGGACCAGACGGTGTCCCGGGCTGCGTCCTACATGAACTCCAAGAAGAACTAAACCCAAACATAAAACTACTGTAAGAATCTCAGCCTTACTACAGGATATGTGCCGAAAGAGTGGCGTACAGCAACAGTGGTCCCTCTCCATAAAGGTGGTGCCTCAACGGATCCTGGAAACTATCGCCCCATAAGCCTGACTAGCTTGGTCTGCAAAGCTATGGAAAGGATCATCATGGACCTCATAAATAAAGATATTGTGGTCCTACAGACACTGGATCCTACCCAGTTCGGCTTTGTTAAAGGCAGATCCTGCCTCTTAAACCTGGTTGATTTATTTGAAACAGTCACCAAGGCCATTGACGAGGGGAAGGTGGTCCACACAACCTACCTGGACCTCGCAAAAGCCTTCGATACAATACCCCACTCGGGCATTATAGATAAGCTCACCAGCTTAAATATAAACCCCTATGTCACTAGATGGACTGCAAACTGGCTCAAGGACAGAACCCACATGGTTAGAATTGCTGGAGCCATGTCAGACTCCAAACCAGTTACAAGTGGTGTCCCACAAGGCTCAGTCCTGGGACCTCTCTTGTTCGGTATATATTTCTCGGAGGTACAGGCCAACATGGAAGGACTGTGGCTGACCAAGTTCGCAGATGACTGCAAACTGGGTGCCATAATCGACTCTCCAGCCAACACAAGCATCCTCCAAAAGGGCCTCATAGAAACAGACAACTGGTGCCAGAGCCATGGCCTCAAGCCAAATGTCAAAAAGTGTATAGTCATCCCCTTTGGCAAAAACAAAGTGCCCACAAATTACCACATAGGTGGTAATCCATTAAGTACAAAAGAAGTAATTAGGGACCTGGGGACCCAAGTTGATAGCAATCTCTCATTTGACAACCACGTGGCCAAAGTGGTTAGAAAAACATTTTATATAGCCCACCTAATCATGAAGGTATTCACATCTAGATCAGGGGAGGTCATCGTGTCTCTTTACTCATCCCTCATCAGGCCCATAATTGAGTACAATGCCTCTTTTAGGATGTACCTTACCAGACACCTGCAGCAACTGGAAAGACCGCAAAAGTACC
This sequence comes from Protopterus annectens, assembly GCF_019279795.1. Classification (NCBI taxonomy): domain Eukaryota; kingdom Metazoa; phylum Chordata; order Ceratodontiformes; family Protopteridae; genus Protopterus; species Protopterus annectens. The sequence goes on from NC_056725.1 coordinate 861,768,236, forward strand.
TCACCAAGAGGATCAAAGGGCTCAAACAGATGCCATATGCTGCCCGGTTAAAGAAACTCCAGCTCTATTCAGTGGCATACCGCCTGTTCAGAGGCGATCTCTGCCTGACGTATAAAGCCATGTCCAACCCGGAATTAATGGACATGCTGCACCTCAGAAAATCCAAATCCCATCGAGCTACGCTACCGAGACTTGAACCTCAGCACTGAAATAAATAGGACATGCTGGAGGGACGTATTCATAACCCAGAGGCTCCCTTCACTCTGGAATAAAATCCCAGTCCAGGTTAGGCAGAGTCCCTCATTGACTCTATTCAAGAGGAATCTTGATGAGTGGATGGGAGATCGTAGGTTTACCCCGAGTATCACTTCTGTGTCACTGTTAGACAGAGGCGCAGTATACTAACCTTGAAAAAGGGCATAGCAAAATAAATTTAAAATGGGTGGCGAAAGCCAAACACATTCTGGCTAGGCTTATAAATGCCCTAGGGCAGATAGCTTAGTATGAACCTATATATATATATATATATATATATATATATATATATATATATGTATACATGCTCCTCCATAGCTGCCCAAGGGTGTGAAGATATGATAGGTGCAAAACCCTGGTACAGAAGATGTGCTGTCACTGCATTGAAACTATTTCCAGTAACTACTTAAACAGGAATATGTTTGAGCTGCAGGAGGGCCTCAAGTTCTCGTAACTTTTTAGTTAAACTTCTTGCACCGAGTAGTGCCATCATGATGTTCACTGAATTTGAGTTTGAGGCTTATGTAGGACTGTCCAGTAGTAGGGCTCTGCCTAAAAAAGGCACTATAAGGTCATCAAAGGCTTTAGCAAGTAGGCAGCATTCCTGGTATGAGAGATGTAAGCTATCCCTGGCAAAGCAGGAAACCTTATCTACTATCTCATCCCTGACTGACACGTAATAGACTCCTTTAGAATCACATTGATTATGCAGCCAATTATTAAATCTAATTATCTTATCTTGGCATCATTCTTGGTGATGTCAACATACTAAAGACTAGTGTCTTTCCTGCCTCCAACATACATATAGAAAATTCCATCATGTCTTTCTGCTTGCCCCTCTGGATGGAACGTTTCAGGTCATTCACTGCCACATGGGCTACCACTCAGTCATAATCATATCTGTCTGGCCTAAAGGTCATTTGGCCCCTTGTAATATCACAGATCCTTGCATTAAACAAGCAACTTACAGTCACCCTGATCTTTTCCAGTCTAGTGTGTGTGACATTTGTATGCCTAACTATGAACACCCTATAACTAAAACAATTCCTTGTGCAGAAGCAGACTTGGTGAGGTCCTGTGGGCTTTAAGCCTGCTTTCCTGATGACTCTTAGGACAGCTGTGTGGAGCTGCAGTATGTGTGAAAGGAGGAGGAGTATGTGTTGACTTGTGTACTAGAGGTTGGGATATTTTAGGCTATGTTCCAGGAGGTTTTGTCAAACTTCTCTTTACAGCTTCTATGGGCCTAGTAGTGTGCTGAGACAGATGTGTAGTGTGTGCAGATGTGATGCTTAAAAATACAGGACTGATACAAAAAGTCTGCCTCCGTGTTTCTTAAATAATTCTCTCTCTCACAGGTTGTGCTATCAATGGCAGCAGCAGCAGTGAACAAACTGCACAACAATTCAGAATTAAACCTGAAGTTGTCTTCTTTTTCTTTCAGCTGCTCCCATCAGGAGTCACCACAGCGGATCATCTGTTTCCATTTCTTCCTGTCCTCTGCATTTTGCTCTGTCACACCAACTACCTCTATTGTCCTCTCTCACCACATCCATAAACCTTATCTTAGGCCTCCCTCTTTTCCTCTTACTTGGCAGCTCCATCCTTAGCATCCTTCTCTCAATACACCCAGCATTGTTCTTCAGCACATGTCCAAATCAACACAATATTATCTCTCTGGCTTTATCTCCAAACCATTCAACCTGAGCTGGCCCTCTAAAATACTAATTTCTAATCCTGTCCATCCTTGTCACACCCACTGCAAACATCTTTAACTCTGTCACCTCCAGCTGTGGCTCATGTCTTTTCATCAGTGCCACCATCTCCAACCCATACAACACAGCTGATCTGACTGCCATCTTGTAGACCTTCCTTTTCACTCTTACTGGTACCAGTCTGTCACAAATCACTCCTGACACTCTTCTCCACCCACTCCACCATGCCTGCACTCTCTTCTTCACCTCTCTTCCACACTCATCATTACTCTGAACTGCTGATCCCATGTATTTAAACTCATCCACCTTTGCCAACACTACTCTCTGCATTCTCACCATTCCTCTGTCCTCCCTCTCATTCACACACGTATATTCAGTCTTAGTCCTGCTGACCTTCATTCCTCTCCTCTCTAGAGCATATCTCCACCTCTCTGGGGTGTCTTCAACCTGTTCCCTACTCTCACTACAAATCACAATGTCATCCGCAAACATCACAGTCCACAGGGACTCCATATCATCTGTCAACTTGTCCATTACCGTTGCAAATAAGAAAGGGCTTAGAGCTGATCCTTGATGTAATCCCACCTCCACCTTGAACGCATCTTCCATTCCTACCACAGACCTCCCCACTGTCACACAACCCTTGTACATATCCTGTACCACTCTTACACGCTTCTCTGCCACTCCCGACTTCCTCATACAATACCACAACTCATCTCTAGGCACCCTGTCAAATGCTTTCTCTAGGTCCACAAAGAGAATTAAAACTAAAGTGGTTTCCTCAACAATGACAAAAAGACCAATCATGGAAGTACTATGAAACACCCTCCCTAAAGACATCAGAATACATCACACTAAATCTGCCTCTACACTCACACTAACCTATTATATTACAAAAATCAAAATGCTAATGCTAGAGTACTTGTAGATCAATATGTATGTATATCTTTAAGAAGCTTTCCAGGGTCTTGCACAAGTGTATAAATACTGAGCATGTGTGAGCCTGACTGCCATTTTGTAGTAAGCTGTTGAGATATAGACATATATGTCAGTGTAGTCTGTCAGTTAATCAGTGTTTATATTTTATACTGCTGTTATCTACCCTGATGTGTTTCTGTGTAATAAAGCATATAAACCAACTACCCTGGTTGTTTGTCTTCAATGGTAAACCAAGACGAGTGACACTGTGTCAGAATAGGATCCAGAAATCCAGAATGAAGACCGAGAAGGCACTCTGTTAATGGTGGAGGAATATACCATCCCTATTGCACATATAACTAGCAAAAACAGGTCAGAAACGTATTTCAGGTATCAAAGCTTACTGAAATGATTTCTGATTCAGAAAATATAAAATGAAGCACTCAGAACGCTCTAAACAAATTTTGAAGTAAATGAAATGTCTGAAACTGCGACATACTGAAAAAATACTCAAAATAACTAGGGAAAATGTTTGAAATAAAGTCCAAATCACTTAAAATGTATAAAAAAAGGAAGCAACTGCATTTTTTTTCACTATGTGCTACTTATTCAAGATATCCAAAGTGTACAAAGTGTTCGTAAGTTTGTGCAGTATTACTGTACAGTTATTTTGCGAAATAGAGCCATTTCAAATTATATTTCTCAAAGTACAGTACTTCAAAGAGTTTATTGTGTATTTGAATGTTATTACAAGTACTGCCTGTGTGTGCATGTTCATACATAATTACAAGGGCCATATTTACAGTGTGTTTCAGCACATTTTGTTGGCATGGCAGATGGATTTAGAAAACCAGCTCCACTTGTATTTCATAATAACATTGCACAGAATTGGAGAGTGTTTAAGCAAGAGTATGATATTTTCATAAAAGCTGCATTTTCTGACAAAGACGCACATACAAAGGCATTTATTCTGCTTAATTTAGCTGGTTCAGAAGTCATAGAAGGAGAGTGTTCACTTGTGTATACACTTGATGTATTTGCAGGAGACGGGGAAAACTGCCATACAGTTGTACCAGCCGAGTCAAGAGAATACCCCAAGTGCTTAAAATGCAAATTTAGAGAAATGTGTAACCCCCAAGCAAATATTACAATGGAAAGGCATTTATTATACACAAGAGATCAAAAGCCTGGGGAAACTTTTGCAGCATATACAACTGACTTGAGAAACAAAGATAAAACATGCATATTTGGTGATTTAAGGGATGAGCTGATAAAAGACAGACTTGTGTGTGGTATCAAAGTTGATGCTGAGAAACATTTTGCTACGTGACAGTAATTTAACTTTGAATAAGGCCATTGAGATTTGTCAGATATATGAGTTCACAGAAAAGCACACAGATATGTTTAGAAATGCATGCTTCCAGTGTTTTCTACAGCTATTGTTGACAGTACACAATATGCGGTTAAAGGAAACAGGCTCAATCACATGGCAGCAGCTGTAAGCCCTGCAAAAGTCACTGAGAAACCCCATAGCTTTCTAGCAAATTTGAGTGTGCACAGTCTCAGTGAAGCACAAGAGTGAGTCAGCAAACTCAAAGAATGTGCTTCTACCCAGTTTCATTACCAACTGTCATAACTGTGGTGGCAAACATGAATCTAAAAGAGAAAAGTGGTTAGCTTTTAGTCAGCAATGCCACAAATGCAACAAGTGGAATCATTTCAAAATATTTTGTAAATCAAATAAGGGACATTCTTTTATTAAGAGAGAACATTCCAACAGACAAGTTGATCAATTAGAAAGCTGTGACCCCTACTTTTTATGTTGATGGTGTGTCTGTGCTTAATGAAACAGTTAATGTAGTAGATTTATGGCCAAAGAATGACGTATTTTGTACTGTTTGGATATATGGAAGACCCATAGATCTCAAAGTTGGCACAGGTTCAAAGTGCAATGTTATGTCAGCAGAAACATTTGCTACAGTATGTGCTGGTGAGAAGCTTGATTTGGCAAAGTGTACAAAGCTTGTTGCTTATGGTGGTGAAGAAATTCAAACTGAAGGTTCAGTATTGGCTTCATGTTACTCTGCTGGGAACAGCTATGACTTGCAATTTTATGTAGTCAAAAAGCACGTACAGTCATTACTAGGCCTTAGAGACAATTGGAAAATGGGACTGCTTTCATTTAATAAAGTCCATCATGTTAGCATAAGAGACCACTGTACTAATTTTCCCCAGTCTATTTTTTCTACCTATGCTGATCTTTCTGAAGACAACCTAGGCAAACTCCCAGTTGTGTACTCCATGAAGTTAGACCCAGAAGTCAGTCCAGTTGTCAGACCAGCCCGGAAAGTTCCAGTACCTATGCAGAACAAAGTCAAAGCCAAGCTAGATAAAATGGTGTAGCAAGGTGTAATTTGTCCAGATGATGAACCTACTGAATGGGCATCGGCCATGGTCGTAGTCCATAAGAAAAGCTCAGACAATATCAGAATATGTATTACTCTAGGAGATTTGAACAAAGCACTGAAAAGACCTCATCATCCAATGCGTACAGTCGAAGAAGCTGCTGCTTTTATGCCAAATGCCACTGTTGTTTCTGTCTTAGATGCAAAAACTTCATAGGACATTACTAGGCTATTGGTCCTAAAGCAATTATAAGCATTGAGAAGAGTTTAGCCCATGTTTGGACAAAATCAGCACCTGATGCCCCTGTCTAGCAGGGACACATGTGGAACCCCAGGGGTATATTTTCTGTTTCCCATCCAGTTAGCCAGGTTACGCTTAAAAAGGGGTAAATGGGGTAGTCTCTGGGACACAAATCTTTCCTACCAACAAGTTTTGTTGATGTCACAGACTAGGTTCAGGCCACGCATGCGGGTTACTCAAGTGGAGCTTGACTTGAGGATATGCAGCAGTCCCATCAAGCTGGGGTCTGTAATCTCCTTGTATGCCAGACAGAGGTCACCTCTGAGGAGTCTGTATGAAACTGAGTAGTGGGATCGGGCTTTTAGCCTACCTGTGTATGGTAGATGTTTGAGGCCATGGATTCTCCTGGTGAGGAACCACTGTAGTCTCTCCAGCTACTGCATGTGCATTGTGAGGTACATGCCGAAAGGGTCACTGTACTCAATAATGGGCCTTATAAGGGAAGAATACAGGGATGTTATGACCGCCTTGTCCCTGGATGGGACACCCTTACTTATGAGGTGGGACATGTAGAAGGCTTTCTGTACAATGGAAGCAACATGGTGGACAAAATTCAGGTTGCTATCAACCTGGGTGCCCAAATCCCTCACAACTAATTATGTGCTTAGGACGTTATTAATGTGAAAATTTGTGGGGATGTCATTCTCCCCAAAGGGGATGATTATGCATTTTTTTTGCATTCAGCTTGAGGGCATGTTTCTGGCACTAGTCATTTGTCTGAGCGAGGCCCTCTTGAAGGATTTCCACATGACTAGGGGAATTAATGACAGTACCCAGCTTGCAGTCATCTGCAAACTTGGTCAGCCATAGCCCATCGGTTTTGGCCTGGACCTCAGAAAAGTGTATCCCAAATAACAGAGGGCCCAAGACCGAACCCTGGGGTATGCAGCTTGTTATAGGTCTACTGCTTGAGGGGGCATCCCCTATTTTTACTATGTGGGTTCTATCAGTGAGCTAGCTTGCTACCCATCTAGTACATACGGATTGATACCTAGTTGAATGAGTTTATCTATTATGCCCAAGTGGGAAATAATGGCTAGGTCAAGGTAGGCGGTGTGCACAGTTTTCCACTTGTCCATGGCTTTTGTGACTGTCTCAAAGAAGTCGATCAAATTTAGCAGACATGACCTCCCCTTGACGAAGCCAAACTGTGTGGGATCAAGTGTTTGGAGGTTGCCAATGTCCTTGTTAATGAGGTCCATGATAATCCGTTCCATGCCTTTGCAGATCAGGTTAGTTAGGCTAATGGGTCTATAATTTCCCAGATTGGTGGGCACTCCAACCTTTGTGTAACAGGATGACGGTGACTGTTCTCCACTCAGCTGGGATGAAGCCAGTACTCAGGCTTTGGTTGAATAGGGTGTCTAATGGTGCTGCAAGTTCCTGCCTGAGTTCACGTAGGATGCAGCCTGGGATGTTATCAGGTCCCATGAAGGCTGTATTTTTTGCCTTTTAGAGAGCAGTGATGACCTGTTCCCTAGATATAAGGGGAGGGGGGAAGGTATTGGGGATGTCCTGATTTACTGATGGGGGGTGTCAGCCAGCAAGTTTGCTATATCTATGGCATTTGTATATGCAGTGTCCTTGACCACCAGCTCTGAATAGATCTGGGCGCTTCCTCTGAGATTGCGGACATATGTGAAGAAGGCCTTATGACTGTCTCTAGTAGATGTGGGCTATTTGGACTTGAAGTTTGCTTTGGAGGATTTCACTAGTGCTTTTATTTGCTTGTTCAAGCTAAGGAGACATTGCTTCCAATTGGGCACCTGCTCCTTCTTAGTCTTGGACAGCAATTTTTTCCTTTTTACAGTTTATTTATTGCGGATGTCCACCAGACAGGTTTACTCTTCCTTGCGGAAGATGATTTAGTCCTGTTGGGTATTCCTGATTCCGTGCATCTATATAAATGATCATATAGTGCTTTGGTGTAGTTTTGGATATTGGTGCCAGTTCCTACAGAGGGGAAGGGGGCTGTGAAGCTGTTTATACCATCCCTCAGGAGGCTGTAATCAGCTTTGGAGAAGTTTTTATGTCTGATCCTAGGTAGAGGGTGGCTGGGGGAGATGGTGACTTTAAAAGTGACCGCTTTGTGGTCGGATCTTACCAGGGAGGATGACACTATAGGGATTCTGCAGTGGTTACTCATGTTCATTAATACCAAGTCCAAGATATTATCACCTCTTGTGGGGGTATCGACTAGCTGTTCCAAGGCATTTGCATTGACAATATCAAGGAATCAATGGGCATTTGTGTTATGGCATGAGTAGTTCTTCCAGTCTATGTTTGCGAAGTTAAAGTCACCCAGGAACAGAGTAAAGGGTTGCAACTTGATAGATTCGAACAGGTCCAAATAGGCGGATTGGGCATCATGAGTCAGATTTGAGGGTTGGTAGCCACCTATGACTTGAATTGGAGTCCTGTCAATGGTTAACTGCACCTGGAGAGTCTCCTGTGTGTCATACTGTCTGACCAGCCTGGAGGTGTGCATGTCTTTAATGTACATTGAAACTCCACCTCCTTTGGCTTTACTGCCCACAGTCTGGGGTCTGAATGTATGAAAGGATGAGTAACCAGGTAAGGCTGGAGTGCTCTATGCAGCTTTGAATCAGGTTTCTGTGACTGCACAGATGTTAGCATTCTGCAGGGTTAGGAATGCTTGCAATGAGTGCAGTTTCATGTTTAGACTCCTAGCGTTTAGCAGCATGACCTTTAATTTGTGTTTTGTTAGCCCGAAAATCCTCACTGCTAACCACTTTCAGTCCTCCTTTTGACAGTTATAGATTTTTGAGAATGCTATTTGGGATAAATTCTGCCAATGAAATCTTCCAGCGTGTAACAGAGCAAATTATTCTGGGCATCTGTGTGCAATTATAGTAAATGGTATTCTAGTAGGAGGCAATGGTGAAGCAGAGCATGATAAAAACCCCAAGAAAGTTCTGGAAAGAGCATGTGAAGTGAATCTTAAGCTGAATCCTCAGAAGTGCAAATTTAGGCTACGAGAAGTTACTTATGTTGGTCATTTATTTACCAGTTCAGGCTTACGACCAGATCCTTCCAAGCAAACAGCTATTCTCAAGATGCTAGCCCCCAGACAATGTTCGAGCCCTACAACATTTTCTTGGCACAGTTAACTATCTAGGCAAGTTCATTCCAGACTTGAGCCAACTTTCAGCACTGCTTAGAGAGCTGACATGCAAAGATGTATCCTGGTCATGGTCAGAACAGCACCAGAGAGCATCTGATGTCCTGCATCAGTGAACTGCCACTTCACCAACTCTCAGATAATATGATGTTCACAAACCAGTTACTCTTTCTTGTGATACTTCAAAGTTTGATCTAGGTGCAGTCATTCTTCAAGAGGTTAGACCAGTAGCCTATGTGTCCAGAACTATGACACAAACTGAAATGCAGTATGCGCAGACTGAGAAAGAACTCTTGGTAACTGTGTTTGCATGTTCGAAGTTCCATGATTACAAACCCATCCAGACTGAAACAGACCACCAACTCTAGACACTATTTTGAGAAAGCCTACGCATACAGCTCCAGCCAGATTGCAATGCATGATGTTGAAATTGCAAAAGTACAATTTCAATCTTATTTACACAAAAGGCAAACTTCTTTATCTTGCTGATACATTATCCAGATCACCCAGAAATACAACTGAACAGCATGAAAATTAGCAATTTGATTTTGAAGTCATGGAAGTGAGAAATTTTTCTTCCACACGTCTTTATGAGCTTACAAGTCATACAGCCTCAAATCCAGTTCTTCAGAAGCTCAACCGCTGTATCAACTGACGATGGCTTTTAAAGCAATCTTGCTTACCAATGGAAGTGCAACCTTTTTTTCTTAAAGAGATGAGATTTTGTTTGATAATGGTACCATCATGAAAGTTCCAAAAGTGATTGTTCCAAAATTCTTAAAACAAGAGTATATTACCATCTTGCATCATGGTCACACAGAAACTGATTCTACCAAAAAAAAAGGGTGAGAGGACTAGTATTTTGGCCTTCTATATCACAGGATATTGAGAGAGTACTTTAACCTTGTTCTGTATGCAATAGTACTAAGCCACATCAACAAAAACAACCACTTCAGCTAAACCAGGTTCCTGAACTACCTTGGTTGACAGTAGCTACAGGCATTTTCGAGTGGAATGGTCAACATTACTTGCTGTCAGTAGACTCTTATTCAAACTAGTTCGAGACTGGCCTACTTTACCCATCTAGCATCCAGTACTGTCATTACTAAAATGAAGTGCCATTTTACAGTCCATGGTAGTCTGCACAAAGTTATTTCTGACAATGGTAAACAGTTTAGAAGCCAGCAGTTCAAAGGATTTGCTGAGGAGTGGGACTTTACTCATGTTACGAGTAGCCCTGAGTGTCCGCAGTCAAATGGTTTGGCAGAAAGTGCAGTTCAAAGTACTACACAAGTACTAGAGAAGTCAAAACGAGACAATACTGATGTTTTCTTGAATCTCAGAAATGTTCCTCATGATAAACATCTTGGTTCATCTGCACAGACACTTCTGTCGAGACAAACCAGAACCACACTACCAATTAGTAGTAAGTAATAGGTTCAGTGTGTTAACAGTTCAGTGAAAGCCAATCTTTGAAGAAGGGCTTATCCCAGAAGTCCTATTATGACAAGTCCAGCAAACAGCTCAATCCATTACGAGAAGGGGAGATAGTGAGACGCAGAGGACAAAAGGTTTTGATCGAATTGGAGCTGTGAACAGGTGTCATGGCTGATGTCCACAGCTGAGATTGTACATTATGGAATAGCAAGGAGCAGAATTTAGGCAGAATTGGAAATATTTGGTCCCAGTGTCTGGGCCTGTATTGCAGTATCATCCCTGCGAGAGAGACTCTACATCTCAGAGTGAGTTTTCCAACTTTCCAGTTCCAGAGGACGTTCCAGTAAATATCCCTATTCCTGAGAAGAATCCCAAAACTCCTGAAGCAAACTGTTCACCAATGATTGTTCCCATTGCTAAACCCAGTTCTGATTGCTATATCACTAGATCAGGTCGAATTTCCAGACCATGTTCCAGATACACAGCAACTTGGACATGAACATTGTGTTTATTTCTTATTGTCTGTACAATTGCGTTTCTTTTAAATGTCATCATATTGTGGGCAATTCATTAAAGAGGGTGGACGTAGATCAATATGTATGTATACTTTCAAGAAGCTTTCTAGGGGCTTTTGTGGGCAATTCATTAAAGAGGGTGGACGTAGATCAATATGTATGTATACTTTCAAGAAGCTTTCTAGGGGCTTGCACAAGTGAATAAATACTGAGCATGTATGAGCCTGACTGCCATTTTGTTGTAAGTTGTTGAGATGTAAGCAAGCATGTCTGTGTAGTCTGTCAGTTAATCAGTGTTTATATTTTATACTGCTGGTATCTACCCTGATGTGTTTCTATGCAATAAAGCATATAAACGAACTACCCTACCTGTTCATCTTCAATGGTAACCCTAGACAAGTGACAGTACTGTTACTTAATGACTGCAGTTTTGTTTACAACATACTATTGGAACTCCAACTAGTGTCTTCCATAATGATTTACATAAAAATATTATTTATGCCTCTTATAACCTAGCTTAATACTGTTGTGTGTGCAATAATCAATGTACTTATTACTGTAAGTAAGTAAAGACACAGGTCCAATTCATCCACCTGTAAACAGTGGAACAGAACTCAGCCCAGAGACACAGAAATATGAAGCCCTGTCTGTGGGTCCAGTGACCAGAGTTCAATAAGCAGCTCAGGTGTCTGACTCAGCTAGCTGGGAAGGTGGTTGTGCCTATCCTAGGGGGAAGGGACTGTGCCAGAGTGGAAGGACTGTTCCTTGAGCCCTGCTGGAGGTTGCTGCTCAACACAATCCTCAGGCTGAATACAGGGTATGGTAAAGGGGCATGGCCGCCTTAGCATCTGAGGCAGGCACATTCTCAGTGGTTCTCACTGACCATCCAGTACACAGTTGCATTGTTGGTACACTGGGGATAAGGCCAAGAAAAAGAGCTAGTGCAGTTTGCGGTATGATGGTTCCTTGCCTGGTCCCATCCCACCTGAAGGTGCAAGCAAAGCGAATCCTGAGAACCTACAAACAGAAGTCAGAGGCGTCATGGAAGAGGAGACAGCAAACGACGCAGGACCTAAGACTTTGTTATTCAGGCCGACTGAGGGCAACCTGCCAGCAGATTACCCAAATGTAATGACTGCAACAGTGAAACATGAAGAACATCTAGGAATGTCCACTCAGTGAAACTAAAATAGATATATGAAATAGTTTGTTCTCCATGAATGTTAAAAATGAAATGTGTAGTTAACCATACTGAAATAAAATTGTAATTTATTGTACATTTTATGTATACCTTCTCCACTTCACAGCAATGTCAAACATGTCTTTCCACTGCATTAGTCTAGTTTTCCCATTCAGACGAATTTTAGAATTCATCCATGTTCGCTGCAAGGACTGCATAACTTCCAGTGTTGCGAAGCCCATTGCTACAAAAAATAATAAAAAAAAAAAAAAAACACACTGTTCAACACAGGTGGACAATTATGGGAAATTTGACATATATATGCATACACACCCACACACACACAAACACACATCTACATCTAGCTATACAGACACATGCATACATATACTGTGTGTGTATATACATTACTTCTTATATATATATATATATATATATATATACACACACACACACACACACACACACACACACACACACACACACACATCTACATAAACACACACACACAATATATGTTTGATAACTTCTCTTAGTAGCACTTTGTGTGCCTAACTGAATAATGCAGTGCTGTGATATATTAACCACAATAAAGTAAATCAGGATCAAATCTGCATACATAATACTAAGCCTGTAAACACATTCTGCAGCTCTTTTTATTCAATGTTAATAAGGAGAAATGAAGTGTTACTCAGTCAGTACGGCTTCATTCTACTGAGGATTCAAAGCTAGAAAGCAGCAAACAAATGATGTAGTCAGAAGCTTCTATTGTTTACTGCAGGGTGAGAAGACATATATTCTTGTTCTCCCCCAATACATGACGATTAACAGCTTCTGCCCACAGTCCTGTTATTCCAGCCCCGTTACATGAAGACAGGAACGACAATCCAGGCAGCCACCAGGGGTTTCTGTTGTTATGAAGGAGTGGGATCCTCTAAGCTATTAGTTTACTACTCAAGCACAATTTGGTTCATGAGCCTATCCCCATGATACAGCATGCAAATACTGGAGACTCAGCCCCAGCTTGAACATTGCTTTCTGGCACACCAACATTTGGTTAAGTGTTAGGTTTGCAATGGGCTAGGCTGCCATGCCTCCCTTCATGATGGAGCACCCAAAAATAGACACCCACTTATATCCTTTTCACCCAGCTCTTGCAGAGTCTGTGCTACTACTTAAACTCAAAATACTCTGGGTGGGTCACAGTCAGGGCTCTACCCTTCAGTGTCTCAAAGCCAAGCAATAATAAGTTATGTGATGGGTGTTCTTGTTGTTGTTTGTCTTTCGACTTTTCCCGGTTAGGGATCGCCACAGCGGAACTCCGGTCCGCTAATGATTGGCGGTAGATTTGCATGAAAGCTGAGGTGCCAGCTCAACGTTCAACCTTCAACGAATGCACGCCCATTTACGCATGTCTTTCGAACTCCCACCCAACCGTGGGGAGGACATGTAGACTCCACACAGAAGTCACTCCCCACACTCCAGCCGAAAATCGAACAGGAGAACCTCTTGCTGTAAGGCAACAACGCTACCGCTGCACCATCACAGATGTTATGTGATGGGTATGCTGTAAGTAAATCTCTTCCATGGGATCAGGTGACATGTCATTATAAAGCTATGAGATGGGAACTGCAATAAACACATCTAGCAGTAGCTCAGATAACAGTGACTCTACCCAGTGTCATCAGTGGAATTTGTAAGTGGTACAGCAGTATGACTAATCTAGAATTGCTCTTAGTTTATTCTTCAAAGTCATGCACAGCCCTGACCCCTTGGAACCATGGAAAATAATTCAAAGCAGAATGATGGTATAAGGTTATCAGGTGCATAAGAATGCATTATGAGAAATAAAGGACCAAAAGAAACACAACTAAAACCAATTTAAAAATCAAGCTGAAGAAATGCCACACTAAAAATGTTCATTTTCTCTTATCTAAGTCCAAGATTTTTACATACTTGAACAATATTTTCTTTACATCTTTCCCTTTATTTCCTGTTTGCACTTGTTCGTGATATCTGTGAACACATTCTGGGCATAAAATCTTGTGTTATTTCTTTTAGTACATGCTTCATCATCTATTTCAGTCATTATGTCAGACTGTTATTACCTCTCACCTCAGTAGCAATTTGTTTTGCAACTGTGGCATCACCTTAGTGCTTCATTACCTTACAAAGTCACCTACATGTAATTCTTGCTATACAGCACACCTTCTGTGCAACTCCTGTATTTACTGACTGGCTTAAGCTACAAAGACTCCTTTTCAATTGCTAATGATCTGCATCAATTTTGGGTTAGAAAATGTAAAGAAAATGAGACACAAGTGCTTTTCTATTTACCTTTTAAAAAGAGGATTTTAAGGAAAGGGTGGTGTAAGCAATTTGAGCTCCTAGGGAATATAAAAATGTCTTCAGAACGGACAGCTGAGTAGTGGGATAAGATGAAAATAGAATTAAAAATGTGGTAAACTGTGAGACAAAGAGGTACAGGGAAAAAAGTAATAGAAACTGTTTAGTGGGATTATCAAATGTTAAACGTACTGCAGATGAAGGAGGATCTTACAGAACAACAGGAGGAGAAGGAACAATTATTGAGTGCTAGAAGGAAAATAAGGAAGCATTTGGATAATATGCATGCATTTAAGAATATTACTGTTAAGCAAGTATTTTTTGATAACACAAAAGTAAAATGTATTAGCACAATGGCTTAGGCAACAGAAAACAGGAAGGGGTGTTGAAAAACTTGAGAGCCTATGACTATAAAAATAACCAGAGACCATAAAAAGGTACATACCACATTTTGGAAAATCTACGAAAATGGAATGGAGAAAAAAGAAAAGACACAAATGGAAATTTATGGAAGACTTAAATATGCCAAGGTTAGAGAAAGATGAGGCTCATAAATTAACAGCTAAGATGGGAGAGTATGAAATAAAAATGGTACTCTATAATTAGACAACAGGAAAATCTCGAGGAAAGGATAATATTCCTGTGGAAGTTTGGAAGCGAGGTGGGGGAAACGATAATGACTTTGAAGGTTTTGTTTAAGAATGCTCTAAAAAGAGGGCTAGCACCAGAAATTTGAACGAAATCTACTGTGGCTGTACTACTCAAAGACAGGAAAGTCCCTATAAATCTAACTTCACACACATCAATTTAAATTTTGAACCAATTTAAAGCATTTATGTTGATACTGCTAAGAGAATGGTTAAAGTACTGTCAAAACTAACAGTTATGGATCTGTTTTCTGAAAGAATTTCTAAGATGGCTGCACACTGATCAACAGCTTAATTTCAGCTCTCCTGGTGTGAAGAAAGAAACTGAGAGAAAAAAAGCATCAGTGAAATTGTAAGCTTTGGTAAAATTCAGTTAGTATACTGCCTGGGTGCCAGTAAAGAAAAAAATTTGAGAATCTGAAAGAAAACTTATCAGAAAAGGTGAAGAGGGATTATCAAATGTTAAAGTACTGCAGACGAAGGATAATCTTATGGAACAAGAGGAAGAGGAGGAGCAATTATTGAGTGCTAGAAGGAAAATATAAGAGCATTTCTGGCTGGGAAGAATCCTGCAGCTTTTCAGAAACAAAGCAATTCAAACTTCAGATCTGGCCCACGGGATGCTTCTAGTAATTTAGAGGAAAAATACATCAAATGTACTCAGAGGTGATTACAATAAATAAAACATTGAAGTAATACACCAACCCAAATAACAAAAGTCTGGAAAAAAAAAAACAAAATAAGCTTTTAGAAGCTATTTAGATGAACTGATAAAACTGCAAACAATCAGAGGTTGAAATGAAGAAAAGGCTGGCTGTGTATGAGGCTTCTCAAGAAGAGCTGTTTCAAAAAATAGTTGAGCTAGAAGACAGAGCACGCACAGAAACCAAACTCGAGATATTCTGTTGTACCAGAGCAACTGGAAGGAAACAACTATTAATTTTATGGCAACACAAATAAGCAACTCAACTAGTGTTCCACAGCAGGATTTGTTAATTGAAAGAGCACAGAGTGCACACTCCAAACCTAGGGATGAGAAAGCATCCAAAACATATTAATAAAGAAGCAATCATACCAGCAGAATGAGTTGATCCCGACAAAATTGTGGAAGAAGGGAAAATATTAAAAAATTAGAGACAACAGGGTACTTGTAGAAAAATGATTCACTTGATACCAGGAAGATGAGAAGCAAATTATTTATGCAATCTGGGAATGTCGAGAGACAGGTATCACATTCAAGCTACTATATCATGGTCTTCCTGGAGGATCAAAAGTAATTTTTTGATGTAGAACAGGCTAAGAAGGAAAAAAGTTTATGCAGCAAATAGGGAGCCAAAAAGAAGAAGAAGTATCTGCTTGTCATGCTTCTGGCAATACAGTTCATAGAGAGAGTTTGCCAGTGAAACCTTTCCCAATATTCCAAAATGAACATGCTTGAGAGAAAGAAAAAAGCACAGGAGTTGACTAGAAGAATCAGTTATACCCTAGACTTCAAGTAGAGTCTGGTGTTGGGAGATGGAGATGATCAGGAAGGAGACAAGCAACACTAACATAAGTGAATACATGGGGAGCATAAAGCATCAATCACATTTATGAAATATGGCTTTGCAAAAAAACGTTGCTGAGAAAAAGCTGAACTTTGGCTGACTTTGTTAAACTTGCAGGCTGGCTGTAAAGTATATATTGCATATTATGTCACTGATGTTGAGAACGATACTAAAGGGAAAAAACAAGCAACTATAAGGAAAACAACTACTGTTCTCAGCATCTGTAGAAAACATTTCATGATATAAACTGCACATTACATTGTAAAGCAGTTTTATAGTGTGTACAAGTCAGGGGTATTTTAAATGTGGACATGGGGCATCTTTTCAGTGACTGTTGTATGCAATAAAGATATTAAACAAGTACATTTTTGAGTTTTAAGAAATACAGGTTTTACAAGTAAATCAAGAGAAGAAAGACTGGACAGATGGAAGTTTAAGTTACTATAATACTGTGATCTTTGGCTGCTGGAGTGGGGATGGGGGGTGTAAAGTATACAGACTATATATGTATAATTAAGATGATAATTTCTCTTTGTTTTAAAAGGGTTGATGCTTAGATTAATGTCCTTGGCTTAAGCTATAAACAAACAGGCTTGAAAAATAATATATTTCCATTAGAAAATGTTCTCTGTGTGAGACAAAAACTCTGCAGCTGAAGGCAGCTAGCCAGGGGAATTCTGTATATTCTGTTCTGAGTGAAATTTACAATGATTCCTGCATGCATCTGCAAAGTTGTCAGCTGTTTTTTTTCTCATGGAAGACTACTTTTACATTGAAACAAGCTGTCTACAGCTGCAAGCAATTCATCTTGAGAGTTCTGAGCATCCTTTACTGAGGGAAATGCAAAATTCAAAGCACAATGGAAAGCAGTTCAGGGAAATATAAAGTTTGAAACTGACAAGAGGAGAATAACAGATGGTAGCAACCCCAGCAGCCTTAATATTGTAATATATTTGATACAGTAGTGCCTAATTTAGTCTTATTAAAAGATAGCCAAGTGCACTTTATCTTAGGGCTAAACATTAATGTTGCATACAAGCTGTTTTTAACACCTGGGAGGGTAAGTAATAGAGATAAGAAAAGAGGAAAGAGCAATGGGTGTATGTGAGAACACAAGCTGTAACATGTACTTTAGCATGGTTAACCTTAACTATAGGTTAAGCTATGCCCATGGGTGCAGCTGTCGATTTAAGGCAAGTGTTCCTATCTGGAAGATTAAATTTAACTTCTTGAAAATGTACATAGATTTCTGTGCTTGTTCTAAGTTAATAGAGGATGGGAATGTTCTGTAAATGCATTTATTTACATATATACATGTATGCATAAGCACACACAGCACAGGGAGTAACCATCAGAGCCAACCAAAACCCTTGGCTCACCAGTAGGGTATACAAATTACTGACAGCCCGCATTGCTATCTTTAAGGCTGGACACAGGCTTTGAAAAAGACCAGGATTAACTTGAACAAAGGTGTGAGAGTAGCAAAATGGGCCTACAGTCTTAAAATACAGAGATGCCTCTCTGACCAGAAAGATCGCAGGCAGCTATGGAGAGGTATCCAAAACATCACAGACAATAAGCCACCATCCATGAAATGTGATGATAACCCATACTTTTTAAACAAGCTAAACATCTACTTCAGCAGATTCGAGGAATTTAATAGAACCTCATCAGAGAGACTACCCACAAATGAAGATGAAATACCCATGCTTCAATCTGAAAGAAGTACGCAAGAACTGACACATGGTTCATACGAGCAAAGCAGCTGTTCCAGACAGGATCCTGGGGAAGCTACTTAAAAACTGCGCTGATCAGCTGGCACCAGTCTTCACAGACATTTTTCAAATATCACTCAGCCAGGAAAAAGTGCCCAACTGCTTTAAGACCACCAACATTATCCATCTGCCCAAGAAATCATCTCCAGCATCAATAAATGATTACTGGCCAATTACACTTACCTCAGTAGTGATGAAGTGTTTCAAATAAATGGTCAAGGATCATAAAAAATCATGTCTGCCTGCTACATTTTGAACCTTTACAATTTGCATATAGGTCAAATTGTTCTACGCAGATGCCACAGCCTTAATACTTCATCACACCTTGGAACACCTGGAAAATAAGGACTGTTACGTACGCATGCTGTTCATAGACTTCAGCTCGGCCTTGACACAGTTATTCCACAACAACTGGTGTCTAAGCTGAGTAAACCGGGCATAGAAAACACAATATACAAATGGATCCTCAACTTCCTAACTGAAAGGCCACAAATAGTTTGAGCTGGAAAACATTACTCAAACAGTATCACCCTAAACATTGGGGACCCACAAGTTTGTGTACTCAGTCTATGTCTTTTCACAATTCTAACACATGAAAGCACAACTATGCATCAGTCAAATAGAATTATTGAATTTGTAGATAACACCACAGTAACTGGCCTTATCAAGAAGGAAAATGAGGGGGGTATATAGGGAGGAAGTGAACCAACTCATTCATTGATGCAATGACAACAACTTAGCACTAAATGTTGGGAAAACCAAGGAAATTATCATCGATTTTAGGAAGAAGAAAAAGCCACATAGCCCTATCATCATCAATTGTGCAGAAGTGGGGACAGTAAATAGCACCAAACTCCTAGGGGTACATATATCTCACAAGACCGAAGTTGGGCCACAAACACTTTTTACCTTATAAAGAGAGCCCAACGATGTCTCCACTTCCTTAGGAGACTATGTAGAGCTAATCTCCCCCCACAGGTCCTACTCACTTTCTACACAGCAACGACCGAGACTGCACTGACAAACAAGTCTCAAGCTCATCAGAAGACTGGATAAGATTGTTAAACAGGCAAAAAAAATCATTGGCTCCAATCTTCAATCTCTACAGGACATATTTTCAAACAGATGCTATGGCAGATTCCAAAAACTGTTTAGGGATATTCACCATCTGGCTCATGGACTGTTCAAACTCCTGCCAACAAGGAAGCACTACAGAAGCATTAGATACAGGACATCCAGAATCCATAATAGCTTCTTCCCACATGCTATCAGACCTTCCCACATGCTATCAGACCTGCTGAATAATAAACCCATAGTCTAACACACTACATGGGTAAAACATTATTTGTGTGCAATATGTCATTGTTGTTTACATAAACTCTCTGAATGGTTCACTTCATATGTCTCTATCTGCACTAGGAAAACTGTGAACTATAAGTTTATGGTACATATTGGTGGTGGGTAAAGCTTACATGTGTCCCGCTCTAATAGTACTGTTTTTTTGCATATCCCTGTATTTCTACACAGTCTATTCCTGCTTTTGAATTTGTTCTGTTTCTAATGTAAACAGAACTTTCAAACTTGTTTTACTTTATTTATTCTTGTACCTTAGTTTTTCATTTATTTTTATTTAATTTAAAATTTTTATTAATTTAATCTATCTTCCTTCTGTAAACTGTCACTCATATGCTAATAGCCTGAGTATCGAAATTTCGTGCAATGATACACTTTTTTCTCTGTGTTATCTGTACGACAATAAAGTTTACTTTCACTCTGACTTTAGAAAAATTGCCGTTAAGCAGCTACTTTTATAACAACTCCAGAGGACAAAAACATTTAGCACAATGACTTAGGCAACAGATAGCTATTTTTAAGTCCCCAAGTGATGTTGACATCTTCAGAAAGGACTCAATGAGACCAACGAATGGTGTCAGAACCATGGCCTTAAGCTCAATGCGAAAAAATGTGTAGTTATCCCCCTTGGGAAAAACCCGGTTCCCTTGAATTGCCACATTGATGGTAGTCCACTGAACACAGAAGGCGTTATAAGAGATCTGGGAACACAGGTTGCCAGCAACCTCTCTTTTGACCACCACATTGCCACTGTGGTCAGGAAAGTCCTTCTATGTGGCACATCTCATTACTAAGGATTTTGCATCCAGGAAGAAAGAGGTCATCGTTTCCCTCTACTCTTCCCTCATTAGGCCAATCATCAAGTACAATGCCCCATTTGGCATGTACCTCACGAGACACCTGCAACAACTGGAGAGGCCGCAAAAGTACCTTACAAAGAGGATCCTAGACGTTAAACACTTGTCCTATATGGGCAGACACAAAAAACTCCAACTATTTTCTGTCTCATATCACCTGCTTAGAGGCAATCTCTGCTTGACTTACAAAGCCATATCTGACCCAGCTCTGTTAGAAATGCTACATCTAAAGAAATCCCAATCCCTCTGCACCACATGCTCCAGAGACGTCAACTTCATTACCACAATCAACAGAACATGCTGGAGGGACAGGTTCATAACCCAGAGACTGCCCATACTATGGAATAGACTTCCCATAGATGTCAAGCAGAGCACCTCACTGGCCTTCTTCAAAAGAAATCTTGATGAGTGGATGGGGAATAGAAAATTCACCTCGGGGATCACTCCAGTGGCTCTGCTCGACAGAGGCACTAGGAACTAAGGTCTGGTGGCATGATGCCAATGTAATCCTATGGGCTAGGCTTGTAAAGGCTCCAGGGCCATTAGCCTAGTACACACCTATGAACCTATGAGAGTATAAAGGGCTGTCACCAAACTTAAGGAGCCCATGACGAGAAATATAAACAGAGATCCTATAGAACTATTAGAGATATTTTGGAAATGTGGAAACAAAAAAAAAAGCACAAATGGAAATATTTATAGAAGACTTAGTTCTACCAAGATTAGAGGAAGATAAGGCTCAACAACTAATAATTAAGATAGGAGGAGATGAGATAAAAATGGTAATGTATGATCAATAAACAGTGAAGTCTCCAGGAACAGAAAGAATTTCCTCTGAAGTTTGGAAGTTAGGAAGAAAGAAAGTGATAAAGATCTGGAAGATTTTGTTTAAAAGTTATTTTAAAAGGAGGGGAATCAGCAGCATCATGGAAGAAAGCTGTGGTGGCTGTATCACCCAAACAGGGTTCTGACCCGTCAGACCCATTTCAACTTTAAACCATGATTATAAAGCATTTATGTCTGTACTAGCTAGACAAATGTATAACGTGTAGCCAACATTGACAGATACAAATCAATATATATATTTTTTTGTTTTGCAGGGGAGGCAAACATTTGATATTAATAAAACAATGATGATCCAAAGGGAAGCAGAATGTAAGAAAATAGCACTGTTGTCTTTGGGTCTTGATGCAGAAAAAGCATTCAACAGGATAAGCTTGGATTTTATGAGTAGGGTAATAGTAGCATTTGCCTTCATTGATGCGATAATAAGATTATTTAGGAGGATGTACGCAGGGCCGGTGTTAGCATTTTGGGGGCCCCCAGCAAATGTCAAGTTGGGGGCCCCCTAGGCACTTCCAGTATAAGTATCATCCTAACAATGCCATCCATCCTAAGCAACCTTTTATTTCATGCTGCAAACTTTTAGGAGTAGTATCCACAGACAGACCTGCAGCTACAAGCTTTTACATTACAACAGGCCTATGTATCACACTATCACTATGTTGAGCTGTCTAACAAAGGGGCAGTTAGAGTTACTGGCACTTAGTTGCAACAGTGATACATTGCAACAAGTCTATGTACAGGTCTGGACTTAAAGTGAAATGATGACTGGACCTACATTTCAACCCCCCCCCACACACACACACACCCTCCAGTCCTCTCCTCTGATTCTTTCTCTTTTTGGGCTCCCCATACCATCCACGTTACCTTTATCTTCCTTCTCTCACATTTTGCCTTACTCTAAGCTTTTTCAAGAAGCCATAACTTTCTATATGCTCTGAAGTGCATTTTACACAACCTTTTCATCCAATAATAGCTTGAACAGAAATTATGATTAAGGAAAGAAATTTACTGCTGTGGTTCAGCTTTAGTTTTCCTTGCATCCTTCAACACACGTTTCCTGAACAAGACAGCCCAGTAATAACCACTTAGGAAATAACTCAAGTCAGGGCCCAAGAAGCCACAGGTTTACAGATGGTCTGGGATGCATTTTAGAGCATTTTCTCAACATTTTACTCCAATGGTTGCCTAAATAAAAATTATGGAGAAAAAAATAATTTCAGTCTTATTTTTTTCTTTCAAGGCATAATTTGTGCCCAAGGCTTTATTTTCAAAGCTGACAAAATTGTAGCTTACAGTAAACTAACAAGTCAGTAGTTGTGAGAATATTTAAGTCTTATCTGGAAATACTGCCTACCTCCATAACCCTCTAAAAAAGGCAAGTCACTGCCTATGCATCCCTCTGGTGTAAGACTGGGATGAAAGCAGAGATTTAAATTGCCTTTGTCATATATTTCAAGTGACTGATGATATACATATACATAGCATGTTCTTCACCCCAGCCATCAAAGGTAGCCACATGTATATGTGCCTAGTACATGATTGTGAGAATGATTTCAGTAATATTCAAATTTGTTGCTCCTAGACAGTACACCTCTCTTACACAAGCTATAGTAACCTTCTTTGTACACCTCTGAGGTCTGTGAGAAACACTGCCCTCAGCTCAAACACAAGCTATAATGACTTCATGTGCGCACCTCTAAGGTTTGACTGTGATGAAAATTAATGATGTAATATCCACACAATCTCTAGCCCCGCATAACCCATAGCAGCTTTATGTACACACACACACACATTTGAGCAGGGCTGGTTTTAGAATGGGTGTGGTTGTAAACAGAGGCTATTATTAGCTTTATCCTAAAAGGGACATATCTCAGCACCATTCAGGTTAAACTGATACACAGAAGAATAATGTATGTGTCCTGGCATTATTGGGTGCATGCACAGATAAAAATCAGTGATGTTTTTTACACACACACACACACACACACACACACACACACACACACACACACACACACACACACACACACACACACACCACAGCAGTACTAGTTATGTACT
Source organism: Protopterus annectens (assembly GCF_019279795.1). NCBI lineage: Eukaryota > Metazoa > Chordata > Ceratodontiformes > Protopteridae > Protopterus > Protopterus annectens. Next base: position 861,791,533 of record NC_056725.1, read on the forward strand.
TATTTCAGCACTGCCTTGTGCAACATTGGTACTGCCACACCAGATTAGTCATTGCTGTTTAGCAGTTGTCAAACAGCAGAAGCAGTAAGATTTATCCCATGGAGGAGTAATGCATGCTTGTCACTGTCCCTACTTTCACAGAACTTCCCTGATTTTGTTCATACTTTTGCTTTATCCTTCAGTAAAAATCTGATTTGCTGTTAAATCATTCAGGATTACAAACAGTCAATTAATCTAGACATCTGAGTTTTATACTTATTGTCCAAAATAGATGTTGATGCAAAATATGTTATTCTAGTAATTTTTAAGTGAATTAGAGAAATATTTAAACATATTTATGATTCTGAGTATTTATTTTTGGGATTGTACTGAATTCTTAAGCAAATAAATTGAGTTATAGTATCTGGTGTTCTGGTATTAGTTATAAAACTACCTGAAAGAGAAACTATCCCTGATGATCGGAAGCATCAGCTCTTCTTAAAATCCAAAGTTTGCACTGAGGTAAGTCACTCTGGGCTGCTGATCCCTCTAGTGCTTATATTGTTCATGTTCATTATCAGCTTCATACTAATAGGGTCATATCACAGCCCTGTTCATGTTAAAGAGCATAATTAGGAAATGAATGCATTTTTCATTCCTCGTTTTCCGTCAGCAGCAGCTTTTGTGGGGCCCCCACACAGACACAAATGATCAAGGGGCCCCTGCAGCCATGGTTTTGCAGGGACTAAAAGCTGGCTATGTAGTTAGTTTTAGTGGAGAAAATGTCCAAAAGCAGAGTTTAACTAAGCCAGGAGCACTATGTCAGTAGTAAAATATTTAATGGCATGCTGATGCCTGGTACTTGACAAAACACTGTTACTACAACCAGAAATATCTTTGAATTGTAAGGGAGATATAAATAAGAGTTATTACCCTCATAGTTTATTAAGTATGCAAGACTGCTGCACTAGCTTTTGTTGGTTTTACAGATGTGACAAAATATCAGGATAAAATAACTTGCTGTGGTTGGGGGCCCCCAGGGAACAGGGGGCCCCCAGCGACCGCAGGGTTCGCTGGTGCCTAAAACCGGCTATGGATGTACGAAGGACTGGACACAAGAATTACAATGGGAGGGTTCCTCTCTGATAAAATTGTGTTTGAACAGATGAACCAGGCAAGGGTGCCCTCTTTCTCATTCATTATTTGCTTTACATTTAGAGCCACCGGTACATAAATAAGGGACTCAGAAATTCAAGGATATTATTAGTACAGTAATCAAGAAAAATTCATTTTTTTTCAGATATTATTTTATACTTGATAGAACTAGAAAAGGGCATCTTGGTGTTGTGAAACATTTTGAGACAATTTTAAGTCTTTTTAGTATATAAAACTAAGGATAAAAACAGATGTTATAGCCATATATTACGTTAACACTCATGGCTTGGGTCAGCAATACTCATATTTATGGAGACATGTAGTAGTACTTACAAGTAATGATTAAAAAGGCTTTTGTTATTGCAGCTAAGAATAGGTAGGAAGAGACTAAACAAAAGATAATACAAAAACTGAAAGACTAACATATGTCCACACCTTTCTGCCCCAGAACTCAGACCAAAGCTCGAAAGGCGGTGGTGTCTCCATATTCATAAAAGATGCGCACACCTCCAGACTGGTAGCCCAACATAATGCATCAGAGATACTTCAGATGCAGTTAACATTGGTAAGACAGTGATTCAGGCCGTAGCCTGCTATAGGTCCCCAACCATGTCCCAAGACTTACACCCCACATTCCTAAGCACCCTGGAGAATATTTGGGTCCAATCTAACACTCTCTTACTAGGTGACTTCAACTACCCCTCCATTAACTGGGTAAACTACTCATGTACCGATACTCTTGCCCAACATTTCCTGGAGTTCATTAATTCCAATGCCCTGGACAAGCTCGTTCTTACCCCCACTAGAGATAGCAACATCCTTGACCTGGTCATTACTAACATGGGAGACCGTTGCTCTATACCAATAGTCAGCTCCTCCCTGGTGAGATCCGACCACAAACTAATCACCTTGGAAATCCACATCCCTCCCACCCCCCATCAAAGGTAACCACCATGAAAAACCTCTCCAAAGCTAACTCTGGAATCCTGAAACAGAGGTGGCTAACTTCACGACACTCATGCAAATGGAGAATAGCTGCGTGACTGCAGAATCATACACCAATGCACTGTACAAACACGTACACAAATGCATGGATCTCGCCATATCCAATAGAACCAAAACACTCTCCTCCAAAAAAAGGAAGCCAATCTGGTGGTCCCCTGCCATAAGCAAACTCTACAACAGAAGGAGGAAACTGATGCGGAATAAGGTGAAGTCCCAAGACTGCAAAAACTCCCTTATCTGCCTCAACAAAAAGTTGAGATCCCTCATCAAATCCTCTAAAGCTAGGCATGAAAACAGAATTGGAGCAGATAGTAGAAAACCACAAAGCCTTCTATAGTTATGTAAAGAATCTCCATGGCAATACCCAGACTTGCTCTGAGCTACTGCGTAATGGTACCTCCTATACTGAACCAACAGATATTGCCAGTATACTGTCCGACAGACTCAGTGCCAACTTTACCCCCCCCCCCAAGGACTAATCACAATACCAGTAGATTGCCAGGCACCCAGTATTACTGCTGCACAGGTTAAAACAGCACTGTCCAAGGCCAAGAATACAGCTTCTATGGAACCTGACAATATCCCTGGTCGTGTTCTGCATGAACTGGCACTTCACCTGTGTGCTCTGTTCAATCACAGCCTCACCTCAGGCTTTGTCCCTGCTGAATGGCGCACTGCTACAGTTATCCCTCTCCACAAAGGAGGAGTGACTACAGACCCTGGGAACTATCTCCCCATTAGCGTGACGAGTCTGATATGCAAAGCTATGGAATGCATTATCATGGACCTAATAAACAAGGATACAGGAAATCTCCAAACTCTGGATTCCACACAGTTTGGTTTTGTGAAGGGTAGATCATGCCCGCTCAACTTCTTTGAGTCAGTCACCAGAGCTGTGGATGAAGGTAAGGTGGTTCATACAGCCTACCTTGATCTGGCGAAGGCTTTTGATACCATTCCCTATTCAGGAATCATAGAAAAACTCACTAAGCTTGGCATCAACCCCTATATCACTAGGTGGGCTGCAAACTGGCTCACAGATAGAACCTACAGTGTGAAAGTAGCTGACTTCAAGTCAGACTGCTGATTAGTCACGAGTGGAGTCCCACAGGATTCAGTCCTGGGTCCTCCCCTGTTTGGTATCTACTTCTCCAAAGTCCAGGCCAACATGAAGGGACTCTGGCTGACAAAGTTCGCAGACGATTGCAAGTTGGGAGCTATTATTAACTCCCCAAGTGATGCTGACATCCTACAGTGTGACCAACAACTCATGTCAGAACCATGGCCTTAAGATCAATGCCAAAAGATGTGTCGTCATCCCCTTTGGGAAAAACTCAGTTCCCATGAATTATCACATTGATGGTAGTCCACTGAACACAGAAGACGTTACAAGAGATCTGGGAACACAGGTTGACAGCAACCTCTCTTCTGATCACCACACTGCCACTGTGGTCAGAAAGTCCTTCTATGTGGCACATCTCATTACTAAGGGTTTTGCATCCAGGAAGAAAGAGGTCACTGTCTCCTTCCACTCTTCCCTAATTAGGCCAATCATCGAGTACAATGCCCATTTGGCATGTACCTCACTAGATACCTGCAACAACTGGAGAGGCCACAAAAGTACCTCACAAAGAGGATCCTAGGCATTAAACACTTGTCCTATATGGACAGTCACAAAAAACTCCAACTATTCTCTCTCATATTGCCTACTTAGAGGTGATCTGTGCTTGACTTACAAAGCCATGTCTGACCCAGCTCTGTTAGAAATGCTACATCTAAAGAAATCCCAAACCCTACACACCACATGCTCCAGAGACCTCAACCTCATTACCACAATTAACAGAACATGCTAAAGGAACAGGTTCATAACCCAGAGACTGCCCATGCTATGGAACAGATTTCCCATATATGTCAAGCAGAGCACCTCGCTGACCCCCTTCAAGAGAAATCTTGATGAGTGGATGGGAAACAGAAAATTCACCCTGGGGATAACACCAGTGGCTCTACTCAACAACGGTACTGAAAACTAAGGTTGGGTGGTGCTATGCCAGGGTAATCCGATAGCTAGGCATGTAAAGGCCCCAGGGCCATTAATCTAGTACACACCTATGAACTAGAAGTTCTTGTTAATGGATACAGACAATATGATACAAGCAGTGAAAATGTTTTTAGTTCTTTATGTTATAAATACAGGTCAGATTTATTGTTATAAACCAGAAGAGAAGTTGTGGACAATAATAAACAAACAGTTGAAGAAGTTTACCTCTGAGAGAAATAGGGCAAGTTAAGTGGAAAAAGTTGAACCTCGAAAATGAACAAGGTGGTTTAGGATTACCTGATTTGAAAGGATATTTTACAGCTACACAAGTAAGGCTCATATCCATAACACAAACTTAAGATTATAATTCAAAGTGGAAAGGGGTGTTGATAAAGGGGGGGGCAAAAAGTAAAAGGAGAATGGGATTTTGGATGCAGATCCTCAAGGAGAACCACTACCATAGAGAATATATTCATAAATCTGGAGAAAGTACTGTAAGAACTAATGCAACATGGGTATGGAGAAAGATTTTGCCAGTACGGATGACTGCAAGTATGGATACAGAAAACAGGCAAGAGGCGGCTAAAATATACTAGAGAAAACTGGCAAACCAACCAAGGTATTTGGAGCAAATAACTAGAGAAGGGAAGGTAATAAAAATGGGATGTGTCTAAGAAGTTTGGACTGCAAGTTAAGAGACTGCCTTCTCCATCAGGGGTTGATAAGTATAGAAAAAAAGAGAATAAAAATCTGAAGTGGCAAGTTCTCTAACTGAAGGCAGGTAGATAATATACGAATATCTAGGAACATAAGACTAGACTTCCAGTTTCACAAATAACATGCATAAACTGGCTTTCTGCAAGCAAATGAAACAAGTTACTGAGAGATTCCATAAAAAGAATGCACTGGAGATATTAAAAATCGGGAATGGAAAAATTAAACTGATGTAATATATTTTGAAAACATTCAGGCAATAAAAGTAAAATGTATGCACTGGAAAATATAACCTTAGGTTCGGTGCTGGCCTCATTGAACTTCTTTTAAGCTGGAATGGATTATGAGGGAAAGGAGCCAAAAAGAATACCCTTGTCTGGAAACTTAACAAGCTTGACCTTCTCAACATAGACATAACATTTAAGATATCTAAAAGAGAAATTTTAAACAGGCTGCACCAGATGCAACAGTACATGATAATTCAGTGATAAGTATACCATATTAATGTGAAGAAGTGCAGAAACAGAGTGACAGCTGTAGAAATAACATATATAAACTGCTACTTACAGGCAAGTGAAGTAAACAGATTAGTGACATATAAACAGAAATTATGTCTTACCATAAAGTTCCATCTGTGTTGTTGGTCTTCATTCATTCATTACTGACGGGTTATCGGTTCTGTCCTCAGAACCGAGCCGGCCAATATCTAGCTCGCGTCACTCAAAAACTCTAGAGCCAAGGTCCTACCCAGAATGCTCTGCTCCCTCTTACCTCAGATCGAGTTTGCAAGTTGACAGATAAAAGTAGAGGCTATCTCATGTCATAACAGACCTACAAGAAAGGAGTACACGAGATCAACCAAGAACCTCCGGAAGGGGGACGGAGGGTGGGAAGTAATGAATGAACGAAGATCAACAACACAGATGGAACGTTATGGTAAGACATAACTTCTTTATGTGAAGTTGTTAATCTTATTTCATTCCTTACTGATGGGACAGAGTCCTCAGCTACCTGTATTCCTGGGTGGCCCTCATGGAAGGACATTCCTGAGCACCATGCAGTCAAAGGAAGCTCTAATTCTGGAGGTCAAGTCCAATTTGTAATGAAGAATAAAGGTATGAGGTTTGGCCCAAGATGCAGCTGAGCAAAAATCATGGAGGGAAGCCTTAGCATGGAAAGCTGCTGAAGTTGCCATAGATCTTTTAGAATATACTTTGACTCTTATGAGACAAGGTGAGATTGTTTTTGTTGTAGATAAAGGTGATACAATTTCTCAACCATGAAGCCAATGTAACTTTTGATACAGGATGACCCCGTCTAGGTCCAGAAAAAGCCAGAAACAGTTGGACTGATTTACGGGTAGATTTTGTTCTGTCCAGATAAAATCGTATTTGCCTAAGAACATCCAAGGAGTGCAGGCAATACTCTCCCTTGTTAGAATGGTTAGGAAAGAACACTGGAAGGTCAATAAACTGGTTGATAGATCGCTCTGACACCACTTTTGGTAAAAAGGTAGAATTGGTTCTCAGTGATAACCTATCCTTATTAAAGATAAGATAGGGAGGTTTGATGCATAAGGCCTGAAGTTCTGACAATTGCCTGGCTGATGTGATTGCAATCAGAAACAAAGTTTTTCAAGATAAATATTTTACATCACAAGAAGATGCAGGTTCAGAGGGTGGAGCTGTTAGAGCGGAACCAAAGCCAAATCCCAAGGTTGTACGGGTTCTCTAAAGGGAGGTTTTAGGTGGATAACCCCTTTGAAGAAAGTTTTACAAAGTCTGTGCGACATTAATGAACAATCTTGAAAACCAATATGAAAATTTGAGATGGCAGCTAAATGTACACTGATAGTAGAGGCAGATACCCCAGAGTGGAAAAAATGCTATAAGTAATCCAATACCACCGAGACCAGGGCTGACAAGGGGTCTATTTGTTATTTGCTGCCCATAGAGAGAAGCTCTTCCATTTGTTAAGATAGATTAGTCTGTTGGACGATTTACGAGATGCAATAAAAATATTGCGCACAAGGGATGAAAGGTTTTCATACCTGGCAATCATAGGAAGTGGAGAAACCATGCTGCCAGTTTCAGGGTTGTTAGATTAGGGTGAATCAGACCCTGTGGATGGGAGATCAACGTTGGGGATGGATTGAGCATCCACAGTTGCTCTAGCAGGTAAGGCCAGAGGAAGGGAAACCAGACGTGTTGAGGCCCAATATGGAGCAATGAGGATCAATTTGCTGAGATGCTTCCTTTAGAAATTGGGAGAGGAGGATAAGCATAAAGAATACCCAAGGGCCAAGCGTGGACTAGAGTGTCCCTTAGTGACTGTCCCCAAGGGGGAATCAGGGCAAAGTAGTTGCTGTACTTGTAGTTGGTTGGGGAGGCAAATAGGTCGCAGCAAGGCTGGACCCAGCGGTTGAAGATTTTTGCTGCTATAAGAGGATTGAGGGACCACTCGTGAGAAAGCGATTCTAAGCTATCGCCCACTGCCATATTCTCAAGGCCTCTCAGCATAGCGGGTAAGATCTGGTGCCCCCTTATTTGTTGATGTACCAGACCACTGATATGCTGTCTGATTGGATCGCAATAGTCCCTGACGGAAGGATGGAGTGAAATGCTTGCAATGCTAGAAGCACTGCCCTCGGTTCCAGGACAATGATATGCAAAAAGGGCCTCTGTCTCCAACCAGGTGCCTTGGACCGAGTTTCCCTGACATAGCCCCCCCCACCCCATCAGGGAAGCGTCCGTGGTCACAGTGGCTATCGATTGATGGGGGTTTAAAGGGCAAGACCATTGTTGGGGATTTCGAGACATCCACCAGAATAAATCTTGCTTGCATCTCTAAGTTACACTTATTTGAAAAGACAAAGGATGTTGTAGAGAGTACCACTGAGTAATAAGTTGTCACTGAAAGAGTCTCATGTGGAATCTGGCTAGAGGGACAATGGTAATCAAAGCTGCCATTGACCTCAATAGCTGAAGTACAGCTCGAGTTGGGGATTTGTGGTGACAGAGCAGCGGTTGAACTTGCTGTCTTATTCTCGGAAGCCTGTGTTCTGGCAGGGATGCTGTGCAATTTCTCGTGTTCAACAGTACCCCTATAAATTCCAAAGACTGAATTGGGGTTGTGTTGGATTTCTCCCAGTTTACAGTCATTCCCAGGCTTCGAGCTGTTGACAGTATACTGCAGGGCTTCTTCCAGTAGATGTTTGGTGGGGGCAGTGAGGAGCCAGTCATCTAGATATGGAAACGCCTGGAATCCTTGAAGTCGCAAGTGAGCGATAACCACTGCCATGCATTTTGTGAACAATCTGGGAGCTGTAGAGAGACCGTAGGGCAGGGCTTGAAACTGGTAGTGACTGGCGCCTATACGGAAGCAGAGGTATCTTCTTGAGCGTTTGTCCATTTTTATGTGGTAATAACCATCTTGAAGATCTACAGAGTACATCCAATCATCTTCTTCCAAAAGAGGAAGGATAGACTGAACCTTGACCATCAAGAATTTCTCTGTTTTTTACAAATTTGTTTAGTGTACTGAGATCCAGAATTGGTCTCTAGTCCCGTCTTTTTTAGCACTAAAAAGAACCTTGAGTAATATCCAGATTATACCTGGTCTGGGGGCACCATTTGGAAGACTCTTTTTTGTAGCAGCTTTTGGATTTCGTGTGCTGCTATTTCTCCTTGACTGGGTGGAACATCAGGTAACACTCTTGATGAGACTGGGCAAAGATGGAAGGGGATGCAATATCCTCTGGATATAATCTGTTGTACCCAAGAGTCATTTGTTATCTTTTGCCAGGCAGTGGGATACAAAGAGAAATGACCCCCAACCAGTTCTAGAGGTGAGCAGTCAGGCAACGCTTCAGGAGCACTGATAGGGTTGGCCAGAGAAAGAATCTCTGGAATCCTGGTTTCCCCCTCTGCCTCTAGGGGAGAACTTGGCACGTGCATCCCGGAAAGAACCCTGTGATTTCTTATGTCAGATCTTTCTGTTCCTCTGATTTCTGGAGTAGAATCACTGAGGAGTGGAGTGTCTGACACCAACAGCAGACAAGGTTTTGCCATCTTGCTTGCACTCTGCCAGTGTATTCTTGACTTTAGGACCAAACAAAGATGCGGCCTCTATGGAGGCATTCATGAAGGAGTCCGCAAAGTCACAAAGGCACATCCAAGCATGTCGTCTGGCAACTATAACTGCGCCTGCCACTCTAGCCGCCCCTTCCTTTGTGTGAGAAATAAGACGCATGGAAGAGTTGGAAATAAACTCTAGGGTGGCTATCTGAGAAGCCACATTATCATGGACTTCATCAGAAACAGCTCCTGCCAAGGTTTCAGAGATATGGTTGATAAGATCTCGCTGAAGCCTGGTGAAATGTGCTAAATAATTTAAAGACCTCGCAGCGAAGGTCGATGAAGCAAACACATGCTTCCCTAATCTGTCAATCTCCTGGGACTCCTAGCTGGGTGGATGGACAGTTTGTCTCTCTTCTGCCAAATTCTTCTTAGTAGCAGCTGCCACCACCATAGCATCTACTGGAAGACCTTGTGACCAGTGGGGGTGATAATATTTTATCTGGCCTCTCAGGTATCACTTCCATGGTATCAAGAGCCTTCCATGTGAGCTGCATGATGAGCTGGACAAGCTCATCGGCAGGCGAGGTGACCCAGGAGGTAGGGGGCCAGGCACGAAAAGCCTGCAGGAATACAGATTCTTCAGAGGAAGGATTAGAGGGCTTCCAGTCACATCTCTGTCTAAGGATCTCAGGAATGTCACCAAAGGACACCTCATCAGAGGGTGACCATGGGGACCCTTCCCCATCAACAAAATCCGTATCTTCAGTCAATGACTCCTCAGTGGAGTCCATGCACTTCCTCTTACATGATGCTTTGCGAGGTGCTTCCCCAGTGGGAGGTTCTGGGGAAGACTGCAAAGAGGGGGTCTCCTGAGGAGGAGAGACCTGAGGCTCTTGTGCCGTGTCCAAGAGTTGAAGCTTGTGGCAGTTGTGGCACACAGGGGAGACAGGACTCTGACAAAAGAGCTTTGCTAGCAGAGGCAAGTGCCCTCTCCATGGCTTGGAAGGCTGGCCCACCCAAGAAAGGATGGGATCCCAGAACAGAGCACAACAACCTCAGAACTGGGGTTACACCCCACCCTGATGAGCCTGCCCCCAGACCAGGAGTCTCAAGAGGACCGTGAACTGTAAGAGAAAAAACATCCCTGGAAGGTGCCATAGAAAAAAATAGTTGTGGAGCCAGGAATACCCTCCCCAACGGCACAGCCACTGGCCTGAGAACAGCCCGATGTCCGGTGCACCGAAGGCCATAAGGACGACTCTGGTTCCAAAGTGAGATCCACTATTGGAGTCGGAGGGAGGGAAGCTGCTGCCAGAGTAACAGGCTTTAAGACTTGAGTGGAAGTCGAAGGAGTAGTATACATTGGGGTTTGAGGTAATATACGCTCACCTGAATGAGATGGTTGAGACGGTTGAGAGAGACCACTTGCCACAAGCAACTGATCAACAAGCCGCAACACATTCTATTCAGAAAGACTCTTGGTTGTCCTCATGGAGAAGGCTGATGGTGATTCTGGCCTTTCTAGGAAAGGACTATACTGACTGCTAGCAAAAGGATCCAGTGACGGGGAATATTTGGTTCTTGCTAATTCAATAGGTGCAGAGCTCAGAGCTGAGGAAGTCTGCACCAAAGAAAACGGTGACGAAAGAGTCTGCACCGAAGATGTCAGCACCGTAGTAGTTGAAGGTGTCTGCACTATAAAGGCAGAGGTCTACCCCAAAGGGTATGGTGCCGTAGTGGAAAGTGTCTGCACTGGCAATAAGGACGGTGCCGAGACGGACTGCACTGAAGTACATGTGGGTGCCAAAAAAGTCTGTGCCGTGGAGTACAGAACAGTCATACTTGGAGCTGAAGGTGACTGCACCAACGGTGCCGAAGGGGACTGAACCTGCATTGATGGTGCCATTAGGGGTTGCGACAGAACTGTCAGAACCGTAGTTGCCTTCACCTGGAACTCCGGTGCCGGTATCGATAAAGGAGACACAGCTGTAGTCAGAATCATTTGCGGCGGTGCCGAGCCTGAGCCGACAAGGTCACAGGTGGCAGCGCCAGAGTAGTAATCAATTTCACCTTCTTGTGAGTCAACACCCTACAATCTCCAGAGGGAGAAAAAGGGAGTGACTTTGATGAAGAAGAGGAAGAACATCTCTTGCAGCGTTTAACAGGAGGGGGTGAGCCCTCTGACCAAGAAATAGCCTCAGAGAAAGGAGACTTGAGAAGACCTTTCAAAATGAACTTATTCTTCCTCCTGTTGAGAGTCCTGGTAGAGAAGTTTTTACAAATCCCACACGGAGGACCTACAGTCAAATGGGAGACATTAAGACAGTAGACACTTAAGTCATGGCCATCGGAAAGTGGTAACTTAAGGCCGCAATCCTTGCACTGCTTGAAACCAACAGAACTTTTCTTACCCGACATAACTGGTGTGGAGAAGAAGCACAGTATCAAAAGGAATAATAACGGCTACCCAAGAAAAGGGTAAAAAGAGAAAAGGAAGGATTACCAACGATGGTAATGGAGAATTACCACAAGGGAAGAAAATAAGGTAATAAAGGGAAAAGACTAAGGGGAGAGAGTCCAAAGTGTGTGATAGGGTAGAAAAATATTACAATAAACTTTTGAGAAAATTTTAGAGTAATAACAATATATAAACTGTCAAAAAATTAGACACTTAGCTGAGAGAGTGGCTTGACACTGCTGTTCAGCAACGCGGCAAATGAGATCTGAGGTAACAGGGCGCAGAGCATTCTGGGTAGGACCTTGGCACAAATTTTCGGCTGACGCGAGCTTGATATTGGTCACCTCGGTTTCGAGGACGGAACCGATAACCCATCAGTAAGGAATGAATGAAGAGTAACAACATCAGATCAAGCATTATTTCAAACCTGGAGGAACAAATCAGTATTTATATCTGATTAGAAAGAACTAGAGAAGCTTTGCACTAATATTTTTACAGAATGCCAACTTTACTGTCTTCAGAAAATAAAATATATATTGTTTATTTTACGAGTAGGGAGGAAATTGTGGGCTGTTGTAATGAAAATAAAGATACAAGGTTCACATGGGATAACAGTAAGCAAAAATACAAAAACTGAGACAAAAATGTTCGAAACGGATTATACACATCACCTTGCAGAAAGAACATCAAGACTATATAAAATTAGTATAAAAAGCCATCTTAAGCATGTTATATGTCACAGTTTGATATGTTTACTGTAGAATACTATACTACTCAGACAAGCTCATCGTGGTCCTGCAGAGTGGTCCTAGCTACAGAGAACTCAAAAAAGCGACTACTTTCTGGATTTAAATATCTTTGCTGTTTTTTTTTTTACTTGAAATAGCTTCTCTAGCTTACCCTAAACAAGCTTAAACTGTTTTTTTAGCTGTTTGCTGCATTATTTTAAAATCTGCACTTAAAGTTACTTTTTAGTCGAATTTGATCGAAAGTTTGTTTGTTTGTTTAATTTAACTGTTGAGGCTGCCCACTAAAGTGTGCTAGCCTGTGTAACTGATTTATTACTATTTCTGCATTTTCTGTGCGTTTCTATCTAAAAACAAAAAAATAATCCTTGTTTTCCCGCCTCTCCTCGACTAGTTTAGACCAGTTTAAAGGCTGTGGTGTAGTTCCTGTGTTGTCCATTACCTTATCTGGATAGAAGGAAGTTTCTTTGCTCACCAGTGGGAGTGGGGAGCCTTGAGCAGCCTACCTGTCCCTGTAGGAGGTGACCTCAGCACAAGAGCTGTAGTAATTGGTTGTTTTGGACCATTTCTAGCTCTTTTGAAATTCCCTGTTTAAAATCCACGTTTGCATGGTTTTGCGTGGTTGTGCGCATAGCGCAGCGCCGGTTAAACTTCTTCTGGCTCCACCAAGTCCGCTCTTCAAATTTTCCCTTAAGGAAGCTCTACACTTAGTATAATCAGACTACTCGCTATATTATAAGCCTAGCACTTGTTCTCAAAACTTCTCTACTAAGTAAGCACTCTCGTACTAAGTAAGCACTACATCCACCTACCACCCTGTGAATATCCACTTCCCTTAAAGGCACAGCACTCCCTTATACTGTTCTAGCATGTCGAGTGGTAGATTACTGGCGTCCTCTCCAGTTCAGCTGGTTAATCTGGGTATCTTGAGACAATGCTACAATTGTCTCATGTACACAGACAACCCTCTCCTCCTCCCAACAAACACAAATACATGTGAGAGATGCAACTATATAGCCAAACTGGAAGCTGAACTCTCTCAACTCAGGGCTGGCATGACCAGACAGGAGGAGATGGTAACCACACACACAACAAACCCAGTCCCACATAGACCTACCACAACTGCAAACCAAACACATAAAAACACAAAGATATACTCGGAGGCTCTAATAAAAAACTTACCAAAACAACAGAGGCTCCCAAAGCAGACATCCAAAAATCCACCACCTCAAAACAAAACACATGCAACACATACTTCAATAAATCAGTGTGTCAATCAATCACAGCCCTTAAGGCCAAACACCATGCCTGATACACTAGTAATAGGTGATTCCATAGTCAGACACACTGATGTCCCGCTTACCAGGCTGAACAAGGAGAGGGTGACTGTGAGCTGCCTATCGGGAGCTAGGGTCCGCCACATAACACACGCACTCAGGTCACTCCAAAGCAAGTACAAATATGACTCCGTCATTGTCCATGCTGGCATGAATGACCTGAGACGTACCTCCCTGGACTACATGAAGAGAGACATAGAAGAGCTCTCTGATTATGTAGCCCAGGCTGGTATGACCCTGACCCTGAGCAGCATCTTGCCCTCACCAAGAATGATGCCACAATATAAAGACAAGATGATCAGCTTTAATAATTGGCTCAAGTACTGGTGTCATTCTAAGGGGATCCAATGTCTATCTGCCTGGGATGACATGTTGGACAAGCCACGCTGCTTCGCAAGGGACGGCTTGCACCTGTCACCACTGGGCTTCCGGATATTGGCTAAGGCTCTTGCCACCCCCATAGTGCCTTTTTTAGGCAAGGCTCAAAAGACAAACCCACCTCCTTAGAAAACAAAAATGGAAAAAAACTAAGGGTAATGCTGCCCAACGCAGGAAGTCTAAATCTCAAGATGCAGGCACTCGATGCACTCCTCAGTATGGAGAACATCGACGTCTGTGCAGTAACTGAAACCTGGTTCAAGGCTCCTGAGAGCACCCCAGTGCTACCAGGCTATACCTCGTATCATGGTGTTCGGCCCCAAAACCCAGGCCGAACCACAAAGGGAGGGGGAGTGTCCATATTCATCAAGGACACCCACACCTCCAGGTTAGTAGCAACACATGAAGCATCAGAGACCATACAGGTGCAACTAACCATAGGCAAAAAGTACAGTTTTGTACCTACCATAAATGTAGATGTCCGATAGGTATGCATCTGCAGTCCTTACATATGGGTTGTCCTGCCTCAGGCAGCCCTTGATCGGCCGGATTCCAAAGTCTGGGTCCGGCGTCGGCTGATGTCACCCTTTCCCCGACGTCAGAGCGCCTGGGGTATAAAAGCATCAGCCGACGCCATCTTCCTCAGTTTTTCTTGCCCCAGATGCCAGGTGCCCTCTAAGGAAGGCTAAATTTGGAGAGATGCAATAAATTCCAAACATGCACAGAAATATATATAAAACAAATACACCATAATAGATAACCCCAGCTAGCTATGAAAGGGATAAGTACCCAAGAAATACCACAGAGGAGAAGGAGGGAGAGTAAACCTGACTGCAGATGCATACCTATCGGACATCTACATTTATGGTACGTACAAAACTGTACTATGTCCTTCAAGGATGCATCTGCAGTCCTTACATATGGGTAGAATACCATAGCCAATCTGGGGGTGGTAGGATCTATGTAAAGGATGGTGTAGCTAAAATGCCCTGCAGGACTGCCGTAGCAAAGCCTGCTCTGGATCTGGAATATAAGGGTAAATTGTAATGCTTGGAAAATGTATGCACGGAGCTCCATGTAGCAGCTTCTAAAATGTCCTTGGTAGCCACCCCTCTTAAGAAGGCTGTGGAGGTGGCTGTGGCTCTGGTGGAATGAGGTCTAATGTTAGTTGGCACAGGTTTGCCATGAAAAGAGTAACAGAATCGAATGCAATTCCCTATCCATTTTGAAATTGTCTGTTTAGAAATTGATTTTCCTTGTACACCAGCAGCATATGCTACAAACAGCTGGTCAGTTTTTCTGTAAGTCTTAGTTCTGTCCAAGTAGTAGCGCAACTGTCTGTGAATGTCCAGGGTATGCAGAAGCTTCTCCTCTTTGTTTTGTGGATTTGGAAAGAAGGTAGGCAGGTGAATAGCTTGGTTCAATGAGACCCTGGATACCACCTTTGGCATGAAAGAAGGACTGGTTCTCAATGAGACTCTGTCCTGATGAAAAATAAGAAATGGTTGTACTGCCATGAGGGCCTGCAACTCAGATACTCTTCTTGCTGAGGTTATGGCCAGAAGGAAGGCAGTCTTCCAAGACAGGAACTGTAGTTCTGAAGATGCTGCTGGTTCAAAGGGAGGTAGAGTTAACTTTTCCAACATGAAGTTAAGATCCCATGTAGGCACTGGTGGTTTCCTTGGAGGATTGATGTTTTTAATTCCTCTTAGAAACTGCCTTAGGAGAGGATGAGAGAAGACAGGTGGATCAGTATTGTATTCTGCTGAAATTGCTGAAGCATGAATTTTTATGGAAGAGTAAGAAAGGCCATTGTGGAGCACTTCTGCCAAGTATTCCAGGATATGTGCCATGTTCATCACTGTCGCATCTAGGCCCTTTGTGGTGCTCCAAGTGCGAAATCTTTTCCATTTTGCTGAGTATGCCTTTCTTGTGGAAGGCCGGCGAGCTTCTATGATGATATCCTTCACTCTCTTGGATAGCTGATCCTGGTGAGGAGTCAAGGTATTCTCCAGGCTGTCAGCTGCAAGGTTTTCAGGCTGGAGTGCAGAGTTTTGTAATTGTGCTGTGTCAGAAAAAGTGGCCATTGTGGTAGAGGCCACGGTTTTGTGCGCGACATGCTCTTTAACAGTGGGTACCAATGCTGTCTTGGCCAATCCGGAGCTATCAGAATCACTTTTGGCTGCTCTGTCCTGATCTTCAGTAAGACCTTGGTCATTAATGGAAGAGGTGGAAATGCATACACTGTTAGAGTATTCCAGCTGAAAGAGAGGGCGTCCACTTTCCATGCTTGTGGGTGGTATGTCCTTGAGCAGAATTTCTTCAGCTGATGGTTGTGGTGGGAGGCAAAAAGATCTATGTCCGGCCTCCCCCATGATTGTGTTATCTGAAGGAAGATGTCTGGGTGCAGCATCCATTCGTGTGGATCCATGAGATTTCTGCTTAGGCTGTCAGCCAGTATATTGTCTTTTCCTGGCACAAACTGGGATTGCAGCTCTATATTGAGTTTTAGGGAAAGTTCCCAAAGATTCATTGCCAGCCTGCAAAGAGGGTAGGAATGAGTACCTTCTTGCTTGTTTATGTACCACATAACTGTGGTATTGTCTGTCCTTATTAGCAGGTGGCCTTGATGCAGAAAGTGTTTGAAGGCCTCGATTGCACGTATCACTGCCAGCATTTCCTTTTGATTTATGTGCATGCGTAATTCTTTCTGTGACCATAGTCCTTGAATGCATCTGCCCTCCATGTGTGCTCTCCATCCATGGTCTGAAGCGTCCGTTGTAATGGTTTGGCTGGTTATTGGTTTGCTGAAGGGCAGACCCCTGTTTGACTGGCTTGCTTGAGCCCACCACAGAAATTCCTTTTGAAGGCATGGAATGAGTGGTATCAAAGCTTCTAGGCTGTGACTGTGCTGAGTCCATAAACTCCTTAGGTACCATTGCAGTTTCCTCATATGCAGCCTTGCTTGTGGTATCAGAAGAATGCAAGATGCCATGTAACCCAGGGCCTGCAGGATTTTCCTTGCAGTCAGCTGAGTTTGTTTTGTCAGATTTTCGAAATAATCCGGTAGTTGTCTTTGTTTTTCTTCTGTGAGAAAAGCCATTTGGGTGGTTGTATCTAGTTTCGCACCCAGAAAAGTTATTCTTTGGGATGGAACAAGTCTTGATTTGTGAATGTTGACTGTGTATCCCAAGGCCTGAAGTAGGCGGATGGCATAATTCAAGTGTTTCACCAAAGTTTGTTGGCTGTCCGCTTGTATAAGGCAGTCGTCCAGATATGGGTATATTTGAATCCCCTGAAGTCTGCAGTGTGCAATTACTGATGCCAGGCATTTCGTGAATACTCTGGGCGCAGTAGATAAGCCAAAGGGCAATGCTGAGAATTGATAATGCTCTGAACCTGCAAGAAATCTGAGGTGTCTTCTGCAACTTTGTCTGATAGGGACATGCAGGTATGCCTCCTTGAGGTCTAGAGTTACCAGCCAAGACCCCTTGCCCAGCATGGGAAGGAGTTGCTGTAGAGTCAGCATTTTGAATTTTGGCACAATGAGATAAGTATTCAGTGCGGACAAGTCGAGAATAGGCCTCCATTGCTTTTCTTTTCTTGGGACAAGGAATAGTCTGGAATAAAATCCTTGGCCTTGTTCTGAGAGGAACCTTTTCTATAGCTTTCATTTGTAATAGGTTGGAGATTTGTTTCAAAGCCTCTGCCCCTTGATTCGGTGGCAGGTTCGGCATGCCTTTTCTTTTTGGTAATGTATGAAAATGGAACCTGTATCCTTTGTCTATTATTTGCAGTGTCCATTTGTCCCTTGTAATACTGTGCCAATTTTTTGAGAATAAAGAAAGCTTTCTGCCCAAAGGTGCTTCCAATTGAGCCCTGGTTGGCGGGGTCAAGGTAAAGTAATTGAGTCTGTCCTTGTGCAGCAGTTGTAGGTCCTGCACCACCTCTCTGGTTAGGAGGCTGCCATTGACGTCCTCTGTAGGAGCCTCTAGCTTGCCCTCTACCTCTGGCACGCTTGTTCTTGCCTCTCTGAAATCTCTCTGTGTCTGGAAAGGACCAATTCTTAGAAGGCCAATTTCTGCTGAATCTTGGTGGTTGGACCTGGAGAAAATCTTTGACTGTTTGTACAGATTTTGCCTTTTCCTCAAATTTCTTTAAGACCTTCTGAGCAGTGGAGCCAAATAACTTTTGCTTTTCCAGTGGAGCATCCAGAAGTTTTGCTTTAACATGATCTGGCAGAGTTTGTTCCTTCAGCCAAGCATGCCTGCGTATGACTGCACCTGTCATTGCTGACCTACATGAAGCTTCCAATGCATCATAACCACACTGCAAGAAATGGTTGCTAACCTGTTGGGAGTTATGTACCAGATCCTGAAGTGACTTGCGATCTAGTGGTTCAGGTGAAGACAGTTTTTTTATGCAATTCATCTAACAAATACTCTTGGTACTGTATCATATGGAATTGACAATTTAATGCCCTCATTGAAAGAGTGGAAGAAGTATACACTTTTTTACCCCATCTCTCTAAAGCCCTGGACTCCCTTTCAGAGGAGAGTGGATTTTTAGTAGTGGCAGTTGCAACCCCTTTAGGGCCCTGGGAAATAGTTTCTGGGTCAGCAGAGTGGGCCTTGTAAAGGAAATGATGCGAGTCTGGGACCCTGTAGTACCTATCGGGTTTGACAGGAGCTGGAGGGAGGGAGTCAGGGGTAATGCTAGACTCAGAGTACACATCATCAATGACATTCAAAACAGGAGGAATAGACAAAGGTCTCTGCTGAGGCAAATGCAAAAAAGTCCTTAATCTCTTCCTGGAATCAGAAAATTCCTGGCCCTGCCATTGGAAATGCTCCCTCATGGAGTGAAGGGTCTTCCCAAAGGACAGCTCTTCAGGGGGGAGGCCGAGGGAATGGATTCCTCTGCATCAGAATCCTCATAGGCCGTAAAGGCCTCCTCCTGGTAGTCCGATAGAGCAGAGCCATCTGAGGCCTCATCAGAGGACTGGGGTTTCAGTGGGCTCAACCCTGGGCCTTTTGTCTAGAGGAGGTTGAGAGCCCCTGTCCGGATGTGGCTGAGAGCCCCTAATTAAGGAAATAAAGTCCTCAGCTAAACTTAAAATCTGTGAACCTGTAGTGGATCCCTGAGGAATAGCCTTGGGAGGCAGAGATTTTGGCTGTTTAGCAGCTTCAGCCCTTGTGAATGCCTTTATGGACATGGATGCAGAAGGCCTGGCTGCTCCACGTGCTGGCGTAGTTTTGTCTAGAGAAATGGTGTCGGAAGTTTCCAGAACACCGGTTTCTGAGGGAATTCTATAACCGACTCAGAAGAGGCCTCCGGGGCCGAGGTTGTCGGTTGTGCGGTTTCAACGGTCGGAAGGACCAAGGACTCTGTTTCAGCCGAGACCGAGACACTCGTGGTAGGCCTAGGCGTGGTTTCAGCCGAAACCATGGTCCATGTGTGTCGGTCCTTGTCCTTCTGTTTTTTGGTTAAATGAGAAGTCGGAGTCTCCGACGGCATATTGTAACAGAAACTAGCCCCAAAAAATTCCTCTGCAAACTCCGCCCGATGCCTAAGAGTGCGTCGATTGAAGGAAGCACAAGCTGTACAGGCCGAGACGTCGTGGTCTGGGCCTAGGCAGGGGAGGCAGTAAGAGTGGAAATCCCTATGAGGTATTTGTTTCCCACAAGTTAAGCAATTATTAACTTTAAGCGTTTGATCTGACATCGGCTGAGGCAAGAAAGAGTCCCCAACGGGGTACTTAGCTTTTGAAGTCTTTGGCAGCTGAAGTTACAGGAGCTGGCCGACCGGCACTTGCAAACTGCTTCTGCTTCGGGCACCATGCGGCAAGAAAGACTGGGGAAGATGGCGTCGGCTGATGCTTTTATACCCCAGGCACTCTGACATCGGGGAAAGGGTGACATCAGCCGACGCCGGACCCAGACTTTGGAATCCGGCCGACCGAAGGGCTGCCTGAGGCAGGACAACCCATATGTAAGGACTGCAGATGCATCCTTGAAGGACATCTGCTATACAACTGGTAGCATGTTACAGACCACCCTCCCAATCTCAGGAACCCCACTCAGCCTTCCTGAAGACATTGGAGGATATGAATGTATCACAAAATACCATCATACTGGGAGACTTCAACTACCCAAACATAGACTGGGTACATTATTCTAGCCCTAACACCCTAGCCCAAAGGTTCCTGGAATTCATAAATTCAAATGCACTGGAACAACTAGTCACCTCTCCCACTAGGGGAAATAATGTACTAGACCTGATCATCACAAACATGGGGACAAAATGCTCCACACCAGAGGTATACCCCTCACTAGTGAGATCTGACCACAAACTAATCACCCTGGATATACATATCCCAACTCCACCCCCAGCACAAAAGACCACAGTGAAAAACTTCTAAAAAGCAGACTTCATTCTTCTTAAGACTGAGATGGTATCCTTTAAGCCCACTGGGCCAGTGGATACCACATCCCACAATGCCGAATCCTTCACAAATGCTTTCTATGGACATCTCCAAGAATGCATGGATCATGCAATCCCAAATAAATCCAAGCCCATCTCCACCAAAGGCAAGCATCCTGTCTGGTGGACCTCAGCCATTAACAAATTGTATAACAAAAGAAGGAAGCTACTGCACGACAGAGCAAAATCCCATGAAGGGATGACATCTCTGATCAACACTAGCAGAAAACTACGTTCTCTCATAAAAACATCCAAGGCCAACTTTGAGAGAAAAATCGCTAAGGACACTAAAGATAACCACAAAGCCTTCTTCAGCTATGTTAGAAACCTGGGCGGAAACCCTCAGATATGCTCAGAGTTAGTTCACAACAACAAAAAATACACTGAACCCACAGATATTGCCAACATTCTGGCTGACAAGTTCAGTGCAAATTTCTCCCCTCCCTCACCCCCAAAAGAAGAAATACTCATCCCAGCTGAATGTAACCTCCCTGTCATCTCAGATGTCCAAGTGAGAACCGCCCTCAACAAAGATAAAAACACAGCATCAATGGGACCTGACGGTATCCCGGGTTGTATGCTACGTGAACTCCAAGAGGAGCTAAACCCGCACATAAAAATGCTATTTAACCTTAGCCTTACTACAAGATATGTACCTGAACACTGGAGTACAGCAACAGTGGTCCCACTCCACAAAGGGGGTACCTCTACAGACCCTGGGAACTACCGCCCCATAAGCTTAACCAGCCTGGTCTGCAAAGCTATGGAAAGAATCATTATGGAACTCATAAACAGAGACATTGGGGACCTACAGACACTTGACCCCACCCAGTTCGGCTTTGTAAAGGGCAGATCCTGCCTTTTGAACCTGGTTGACTTTTTTGAAACAGTCACTAGAGCCATTGTTGTGGGCAAAGCAGTCCATACAGCCTACCTGGACTTGGCTAAGGCCTTCGACACAATACCCCACTCAGGCATCATAGATAAGCTCAACAGCTGAAACATAAACCCTTATGTCACTAGATGGGTTGCAAACTGGCTAAAGGACAGAACCCCTAAAGTTAAAATCACTGGAGCAATGTCAGACTCAAAGCCAGTCACAAGTGGTGTCCCACAGGGATCTGTCCTGGGACCCCTCTTGTTCGGCATTTATTTCTCAGATGTTAAAGCAAACATGGGAGGGTTGTGGCTGACAAAGTTCGCAGATGACTGCAAACTAGGCGCCATAGTCTATACACCAGCGGACACATACATCCTACAAAAAGGCCTCACAGAAATGGACAACTGGTGCCGGAGTCATGGCCTTAAACTAAATGCCAAAAAATGTACAGTCATCCCTTTTGGGAAAAACAAAGTACCCACAAATTATCACAGACAACAACCCACTGAGTACGGAAAAAGTAATCAGAGACCCAGGGACCCAAGTCGACAGCGACCTCTCATTTGACACCCACATTGCCAAAGTGGTTAGAAAAACATTCTACCTTACACACCTTATCATGAAGGGATTCACATCCAGATCCAAGAATGTCATTGTACCCCTATACTCCTCCCTCATCAGACCCATGATTGAGTACAATGCCCCATTTGGTATGTACTTCACCCGACATTTGCAACAGCTGGAGAGACCACAAAAGTTCCTCACCAAGAGGATCAAGGGTCTCCAACATATGTCTTATTCTGCCAGACGAAAGAAACTCCAGCTCTATTCAGTAGCATACCGCCTGCTCAGAGGTGATCTCTACCTGACGTACAAGGCCATGTCCAGTCAGGAACTGATGGACATGCTCCACCTCAAAAAATCCAAATCCATCAGGACCACGAAAGCTAAAGACTTAAACCTCAGCACAAGTATGAATAGGACATGCTGGAGGGATAGATTCATAACCCAGAGGCTTCCCATGCTCTGGAACAAGATCCCAGTTCATGTTAGGCAGAGCCCCTCACTGACTCTCTTCAAGAGAAATCTTGATGAGTGGATGGGAGATCGTAATTTTACCCCAGTGGTCACATCTGTGTCACTACTAGACAGGGGCACAGTAAACTAATTCTATTATATAAGGGGACCTTCACTGTGTCACTGCTAGACAGAGGCACAGTATTCTAAATCTATTCTGTGCATTTTTGTACCACTTCATGGGGTGGCAAAAGCCACATCACTATGGCTAGGCTTACAAATGCCCCAGGGCAGATAGCCTAGTACTAAACTATGAAACTATGAATGTAAATGGGTTAGCAGACAAGAAAAATCAGGAGAGGGTGTTCACTTTTATTTACAAGAGTGATATGCAGGTAATGCTGTTGCAAGAAATACAACAGTATTGCATACAATGTTAAAAGAACACATTTGAATCATAAAGAGCACAGTATGTAAAGAAAAGTGGAAAGCAATCTTTGCTGGAATAAATTAATTAAAGTTGAAGAACAAATGAAGGACAGGCATGGAAGGTTTACAATGGGGAGAGCTTGTTAGCAAGGCATAAGAGTTACACTGGTTGCAGTACATAGTCCCCCAGAATCATTGAGACAAGACACAAAAAAACTATTATGGGAGAAATTATGGTGTTTCATTGAGGCAGTATGGCAGTGGCTGGAGACTGGAACACCATTAAGGAATAGGGAAGGATGTCTATGGAGGACTAATAAACCACAGAATACCAGCTGAGGTCAGATACTTAGGGAAATATATACAGGTATTTGGGCTCCTTAATGCAAACAAAGTAAGACAGAGTGAAGTGGAACATACACAATTTTCAGGGAAAAAGGGTTGGTAGGCAAGATTAGATACATGTACATACCAAAAGAATACAGTTACATGGTGTAAACTATGAAAAAGCATCCAGAGATATTGTCAGATCATGCAACAATACAAATTAAGCTTTGTAAGCAAGTGAAAGACTTCTGTGATAAACACTGACATTTTTTAGTACTTCTGAAAAAGAGATTGGCTAGAACTAGGCTTCAAAAGAGTAAATGATTTACAGAAGCAAAAAAGAACAAGCAGAAAGTACAGTTTTGTACCTACCATAAATGTAGATCTTCGAGTGTTCACACTGCTGCAGTCATCACACTTGGGTTAACCTGCCGTCAGGCGGTCCCGCAGTTGGCCAGAGTTCCAAAGTCTTGCTCCGGCGTCGGTTGCTGTCACTTCTTCCCTGACGTCAGTGTGCCAGGGGTATATAAGATGCAGCCAACGCCATTTTCTTCCGTTTTTCTTGCCCCAGATGTCAGGTGCCCCCAAGTAGGTTGGCAATACATATTGCTAATCAAAAATATACATATAAAATAAAAAACAATACCTTCAGTTACCAGCAAATACACCCCAAAGGTTGTATAGGACAGAAAGGTATAGATAAGACCAGCTAGGACAGAGGGGATGGAGGCAGGGTAACCTGGACTGCAGCAGTGTGAACACTCGAACATCTACACTTCTGGTAGGTACAAAACTGTACTATGTTCATTGTGTTACACTGCTGCAGTCATCACACTTGGGTAGAATCCCAAAGCTAAGGTTGGGTGGTTGGTCTATAAAGAGTTAGGACTGGCTATGAGGCCCTGTAGAACTGCAGTGGCAAATCCTGCTCTGGATTTAGAGTAAAGAGGCAGGTGGTAATGCTTAGTAAAGGTGTGCACTGAACTCCAAGTTGCAGCCTCCAAAATGTCCTTGGTTGGTACTCTTCTGAGAAAGGCTGTTGAAGTGGCTGTTGCCCTGGTGGAATGTGGTCTGATGTTAGTTGGGACTGATTTTCCATGCTGTGTGTAGCAGTACCGAATACAGTGTCCTATCCATTTGGATATAGTCTGCTTTGAGATAGGCTTGCCCTGTGATCCTGCAGCATATGCTACAAACAGTTGCTCAGTTTTCCTGAAAGCTTTTGTTTTGTCCAAGTAGAAGCGTAGCTGCCTGTGTATGTCCAAAGAATGTAGAAGTTTCTCCCCTTTATTCTGGGGGTTTGGATAAAAGGTTGGCAAATGGATGGTTTGGTCAACAGCCACACTAGATACCACCTTTGGCATAAAGGTAGGGTTTGTCCTTAAAGATACCCTGTCCTGATGAAAAATTATAAAAGGTTCCACTGCCATTAATGCCTGTAGCTCTGAGACTCTTCGTGCTGAAGTTACTGCCAGGAGCAGAGCTGTTTTTCATGACAAAAATTTTAGATTGGCTGCATTAGCTGGCTCAAAAGGTGGCAGGGTCAGTTTTTTTCAAAACGAAATTGAGGTCCCAAGATGGTGTTGGTGTTCTCCGGGGCAGTCTTATGTTTTTTGCCCCTCTGAGGTACTGCTTTAGCAAGGGATGAGAGAATAAAGGAGGATCCATGTTGTAATGTGCTGAAATGGCAGAGGCGTGGATCTTAATTGATGAAAAGGATAGGCCTCTGTCTAGCATCTCAGTTAAGTATAGTAAAATTTGAGGAATGTTTGGAACAAGAGGGTCAAGGCTTCGAGCTTGGTTCCAGGCGCAGAATCTTTTCCATTTTTCTGTGTAAGCTTTCCTGGTGCTAGGCCTTCTGGCCTCCAAAATGATATCCATAACAGCTTTAGAGAGAGGTGTTGCCTGTTTGGCTAATGTATCTGCCATGCAGCCAGGTTTAGGGTTTTGAGCTGACTGTGCAGGATCTGATTGTTTTGTTGACTTAGGTGTGGAATTTGAGGCAAAATCCATGGTGGGTCCTGAGCCAAGTTCCTTAAGATAGGGTACCAGTGCTGGCGTGGCCAGTCTGGAGCAATCAGGATCATTTGTGTTTTTTCTTGCCTGGCTTTTAGGAGTACCTTTGAAAGGAGAGGCAGTGGTGGGAAAGCATAAACTTTTAGGTTTTTCCAGCTGAACAGAAGAGCATCCACTTTCCATGCTTGTTTGTGATAAGTCCTTGTGCAGAATTTTTGTAGTTGGCAATTCAGTGGGGAGGCAAAAAGATCTATGTCTGGGCATCCCCATTTTTGTGTTACCATGCTGAAGATCTGCAGACTCAATTTCCATTCATGAGGGTCCATGATATTTTTGCTTAGATCAACTGCCGGAGTATTCTTTTTTCCTGGCAGGAATTGTGCTTGCAGGTAAACTTGGTACGTTAGAGCTGTGTTCCACAAGGTCATGGCTTGCCTGCATAGGGGATAAGAATGAGTGCCCCCTTGCTTGTTTATGTACCACATTACTGTAGTGTTGTCTGTCCTTAGTAATAGTTGCCCTGGGTGTAGAAGGTCCTTGAAAGCTGTTAAAGCATTTTGAACAGCCAACATCTCTTTTTGATTGATGTGAAGATGCATCTGGTCTGTGGTCCACTTGCCCTGAATGCATTTTCCTGCAATGTGTGCTCCCCAGGCGTAATTTGAAGCATCTGTTGTTAGAGTTTGCCTGGCTGTGGGTTGGGTGAAAGGCTGACCCTTGTTTAGGTGGCATGCCTGTGCCCACCATCGAACCTCCTGTTGTAGGCAGGGAATCACTGGTATTACTGCTTCTAAACTGTGAGAGTGTTGAGTCCAAACACTTTTTAGGTACCATTGTAATTTTCTCATATGCAGTCTGGCATATGGTATTAGTAGTATGCAGGATGACATGAATCCCAGGGCCTGCAGAATTTTTCTTGAAGGGAGACGGGACTTTTTTGCCAGTAATTGAAAATATTGAGTTAGTTAAACTTGTTTGTCTGGCGTGAGGTAAGCCATTTGGGCCGTTGTATTTAAGATGGCGCCCAGGAATGTAAACTGTTACGAGGGCACTAGTTCTGACTTCTTTTCGTTTACTGTGTACCCTAGAGAAATTAGCAACCTTTTTATGAACGCCAGATGCTGTAGAAGAATGCCCTTTGTCTCTGCTTGAATGAGGCAGTCATCCAGGTATGGGTATATTTGAATTCCTTTTTGTCTGCAAAATGCAATTACTGGTCCCAGGCACTTTGTGAAGACCCAGGGCGCAGTAGATAAGCCAAAGGGCAGTGCAGAGAATTGGTAGTGCATTGTAACAGCTTTGAATCTGAGGTATCTTCTGAAATTTTGTCTGATAGGGACATGCAGGTATGCCTCTTTGAGGTCCAGAGTAACAAGCCAAGCCTTCTTGCCCAGCATGGGTAGAAGCTGCTGTAATGTCAACATTTTGAATTTCAGAGTATCCAGGTAAGTATTCAGAATTGAAAGGTCTAGTATGGGCCTCCAGGCCTTGTCCTTTCTGGGGACCAGGAAGAGTCTTGAGTAAAATCCTTGTCCTTGCTCCTGTTGTGGAACTTTTTGAATTTCTCTCATGTGCATGAGGGCTGAAATTTGTTTTTGTGCCTCTGCCCATTGATTTTGTGGCAGGTCTGGCATTCCTTTTAGCCTTGGTGAAGTATGAAAGTGGAATCTGTAGCCTTGAGACACAATATCCAGAACCCATTTGTCTTGGGTGATTGTTTGCCAGTTTTGAGAAAAAAGTGCTACTTCCAAAAGGAATGTGCTTGGCATACGAAGAGGAAAGTCATTGTGACTGTTTCCTGTAAGGTTGAGATCTGTCCTCACCTCCTTTTGGGGTTGAGGTGCCCCACTGTCGTTGTCTGTTTGAGCCTTGGGGTTGAGATCTGCCTCTTGGGCGTCTGTATCTGCCTCTGTGTGGCCTGTCTGACACTGGAAAGGACCAATTCTTAGTTGGCCAATTTCTGCTAAGGCGAGGTGGCTGTACCTGTAAGAAATCCTTGACTGTTTGCATAGATTTAGCTTTATCCTCCATTTTCTTTATAGGTTCATAGATTCATACTAGGCTATCTGCCCTGGGGCAATTATAAGCCTAGCCCGATTCTGTATGGCTTACGCCACCCCTTGATTTGAGTATACTGTGCCCTTTTTAAGGTTTAGTTTACTGTGCCTCTGTCTAATAGTGACACGGGAGTAATCCCTGGGACAAACCTATGATCCCCCATCCACCTATCGAGATTCTTCTTGAAGAGATTCAGTGAAGTGCTCTGCCTCACATGAACTGGAATTCTATTCCAGAGTGAAGGGAGCCTCTGGGTTATGAACCTGTCCCTCCAGCAAGTTCTATTTATTTCTGTGCTGAGGTTCAAGTCCCTCGAGTGTGTGGCTCTAAGAGATTTAGATTTACTGAGGTGGAGCATGTCCATTAATTCTGGATTTGACATAGCTTTGCATGTCAGGCATAGATCGCATCGAAGTAGGCGGTATGCAACTGAGTAGAGCTGGAGTTTTTTTAACCGAGCAGCATATGGCATCTGTTTGAGACCCTTGATCCTCTTGGTGAGATACTTTTGGGGTCTTTCTAATTGCTGCAGGTGTCGGGTAAGGTACATCCCAAAAGGGGCATTGTATTCTATGATGGGCCTGATGAGGGATGACTAAAGGGGCACAATTACCTCTCTTGATCTACATGTGAAACCCTTCGTGATGAGGTGGGCTATGTAGAAGGTCTTTCTAACCACTTTGGCAATGTGGTTTTCAAAGGAGAGATTGCTATCAACTTGGGTCCCCAGGTCCCTAATAACTTTCTCTGTACTTAATGGGTTTCCGCCTATGTGGTAATTTGTGGGCACATTGTTTTTGCCAAAGGGTATGACTATACATGTTTTGGCATTTAGCTTTAAACCATGGCGCTGGCACCAGTTATCTGTCTCTGTCACACCTTTTTGAAGGATGTTTGTGTCAGCTAGAGAGTCGATTATGGCACCCAGTTTGCAGTCGTCTGCGAACTTGGTGAGCCATAGTCCTCCCACGTTTGCCTGTACCTCGGAAAGGTATATACCGAACAAGAGTGGTCCCAGGACAGAACCCTGTGGGATGCCACTTGTGACCGGTTTCGAGTCTGACATGGCTCCAGCAACTCTCACTCTGTGGGTTCTGTCTTTGAGCCAGTTTGCGACCCATCTTGTGACATAGGGGTTTATATTTAAGCTGGATAGCTTATCTATGATGCCCGAGTGGGGTATTGTGTCAAATGCCTTTGCAAGGTCCTGATAGGTTGTGTGGACTACCTTCCCTTCATCTATGGCTTTGGTGACTGTTTCGAAGAAGTCAACCAGGTTCAAAAGGCAGGATCTGCCCTTGACAAAGCAGAAACTGGGTAGGATCTAGTGTCTGTAGGTCCCCAATGTCTTTGTTTATGAGCTCCATGATGATCTTCTCCATAGCCTTGCAGACTAAGCTAGTCAGGCTTATGGGGCGATAGTTTCCAAGGTCCGTAGAGGCTCCACCTTTGTGGAGTGGGACCACTGTTGCTGTACGCCATTCTGTGGGCACATATCCTGTAGTGAGGCTGAGACTGTATAGCTGTTTTATTTGATTGATTAGTTCCTCTTGGAGTTCATGTAGGACGCAACCTGGGATGCCATCTGGTCCCATGGAAGCAGTGTTTTTTGCTTTGGAGAGGCCAGCTTTCACCTGAGCATCAGAGATGTTTGGGAGACAGCCCGACAGCCCTGTGCCGGGATAGATACTTGCTCTTTTGGGGGGGAGGGGGTGGAGAAGTTTGCACTGAACCTGTCTGCCAGGATATTGGCGATGTCTGTGGGTTCAGTGTATTTTTTGTCATTTAGAATCAACTCAGAACAAGTCTGGGAGTTGCATCCCAGGTTCCTAACATAACTGAAAAAAGCCTTATGATTGTCTTTGGTGTCATGTGCAATTTTTCTCTCAAAGCTGGCCTTGGAGGATTTTATGAGGGATCGTAACTTTTTGCTAGTACTGATCAGAGATGCCTTCCCTATTAGGGATTTTGCTCTATCATGTAGTAGCTTCCTACTTCTGTTGTACAGTTTATTTATGGCAGGGGTCCACCAGACTGGATGCCTGCCTTTGGATGATTGGGTCTTGGTTTTGTTTGGGATAGCATGATCCATGCATTCCTGGAGATGTCCGTAGAATGCATTTATATAGGATTCTGCAGTTTGGGCGTAGTTTCCACTGGCCCTGGGGCCTTGAAGGATTCCACTGGTTTTGAGAAGTGAGAAGTTCGCTTTGAGAAGTTTTTCACTGTGGTTTTCTGGGCTGGGGCTGGGTCGGGATGTGGACATCCAGTGAAATTAATTTATGGTCTGATCTTACCAATGAGGGATATACTTCTGGTGTGGAGCACAGAGTCCCCATGTTGGTAATGATCAGGTCTAGTATGTTGTCCCCTCTTGTGGGAGTGGTGACTAGTTTTTCCATAGCATTTGAGTTTATAATTTCAAGGAACCTTTGGGCTAAGGTGCTGGGGCTTGAGTAGTGCTCCCAGTCAATGTTTGGGTAGTTGAAGTCGCCCAATATAATGGTGTTCCGAGAGACCTTCATGTTCTCCAATGTTTTCAGGAAAGCTGAGTGGGATTCCTGACTTTGAGAGGGTGGTCTGTAAGATGCTATAAACTGAAAAGCAGTCTTGCCCACTGTTAGTTGCACATGGATGGTCTCCGATACTTTGTGCAATGCCACTAACCTGGAGGTGTGGATATCCTTGATAAATATGGAAACTCCCCCTCCTTTTGTGGTTCGGTCCGGGTTTTGGGGCCGAAAAGCATGATATGAGGTATAGCCTGGTAGTGCTGGGGTGCTCTCTGGAGCCTTGAACCAGGTTTCTGTCAATGCACAGATATCGATGTTCTCCATACTGAGGAGAGCTTCGAGTGCATGCATCCTGAGGTTAAGACTTCTGGCGTTAAGCAGCATTACCCTTAGTTTCTTGTTCCTTGTGCTGTCTATGGGGGTGGGTTTGACTTTTGAGCCTTGCCTAAAAAAAGGCACTATGGGGGTGGCAAGAGCCTTTGCCAATATCCGAAAGCCCAGTGGTGACAGGTGCAAGCCGTCCTAGCGAAGCAATGTGGCTTGTCGAGCATGTCATCCCAGGCTGACAGACACTGGATCCCCTTTGAATGACACCAAAATTTTAGCCAATTGTTAAAATTGATCATTTTGTCTTTGTACTGTGGCATCATTCTAGGTGAGGGTAAGATGCTGCTCAAGGCCAGGGTCATACCAGCCTGGGCTACATGATCAGAGAGCTCCTCTATGTCTCTTTTCATGTAGTCCAGGGAGGTACGTCTCAGGTCATTCACACCAGCATGTACAATGACTGAGTCATATTTCTATTTGCTTTGGAGTGACCTGAGTGCTTGCATTATGTGGCGGATCCTAGCACCCGACAGGCAGCTCATCGTGACCTTCTCTTTATTTATTTAACACCTCTTCTGCCTTAACACCAAACAAAGTCTCATGCTGTAAAGGAGCATCCAGTAATTTTGCCTTAACATGATCAGGTAAACTCTGTTCTTTTAACCAAGTATGTCTTCGAATAACAGAACCTCTAACTGCGGCTCTACAAGAGGACTTTAAAGAATCAAATCCACATTGCAGAGTATGTTTTCCCACCTGTTCAACTGCATGCAATAAATCCTGCATTTCTTTACAATCAGGAGCTTCTGAGCTTGCAAGCATTTTCTGTTTTAACTGAGCCATTAAATATTGTTGGTACTTAAGCATGTGAAACTGGCAATTTAAAGCTTTTACTGCTAAAGTTCCAGACATGTATACTTTCTTCCCCCATCTATTCAAAGCTCTGGAATCTCTGTCAGAGGGTACTGGATTTTTTGCAATGGAAGCCTTAACCCCTTTTGGACCCTGGGAAATAGTTTCTGGATCAGCAGAAGGGTTTTTGTAAAGAAACTTGTGAGAGTCAGGGACTCTAATACCTATCTGGCTTGGCTGGAGCAGGGGGCAAAGAGTCAGGAGATAGGCTGGATTCAGAGAACACATCATCCACAACATCTAGCACAGGTGGAATAGCCAGGGGCCTGTGCTGAGGCAATAAGAGGAAATCCCTGAGCCTTTTCTTGAATTCTGAGTAATCCTGACTTCCCCCAATGGAAATGCTCCCTCATGGTATGCAAAGTTTCCCCAAAAGAATAATCCTCAGGAGGGGAGGCTGAAGGGATAGATTCTTCAGCATGAGAGTCCTCATAGGGGGGGTAGACAGTATCCCTGGTCTGAAGAGGAATCAGAGGAAATGGAAACCTGATCAGAGGAGTCATAATCTGTATCCTGCCTAGGCCTTTTCTCAGGAGGGGGATGGGAACCCCTGATTAGAGTAATGAGGTCTTCGGCCATTTTAAGCATCTGTTTCTTAGGCATGGAGGACTATCCAGAAGAATGTTGTACTTGTTTCTCTGTCTTTAATGGTACCTTTGTCTTGGCTGTTGTTTTAATGGTAAGCTGTGAAGGTCTGAAAACACCCTCAGAAGCTGATGCCTGCTCAGCAGCTCTGGACCCATCTGAGGGATTAGTTTCCGTAGGCCCAATACCTTGAGTTTCCAGAGGCCTAGCTGTCTCCACGTGGGAGTCGGAAGCGGCCTGTGGCTCGAGGTAGCGGGTGTCAGGGGCTGCGAAAGCGCCTCACTGAGAACCGGCAACTGGCCTAGAAGCGGTTTCGTCGTCGGTTTTGGACCTCGGATGCCTGCCTTTATCCTTGTCTTTGCGTTTTTTCGGTATTGAGGTCGTCGGCTGATCTGACGGCATAGTATAATTGAACCTTCACCCAAAGTAGTGTAAAGCAAAATTAAAACGCCTTTTTATAGTGCGGTTGTTAAATCTAGCACAAAACCGACAACTAGTGACGTCGTGATCAGGGCCTAGGCATGGAATACAGTACGAGTGTAAGTCCTTATGAGGTATTTGCTTCCCACAAGAAATTCAATTATTAACTTTTTCTGACATCGGACTGAGGCAAGAAAAAAGTTTCCCCAACGGGGTACTTAGCTTTATTGAAGACTTCGGATCTGAAATTCGACTTCGAAAATCTTAGGAGTCGGCCGACCGGCACTTGCAAACAGCTTCGGGCACCGCGCGGCAAGAAAGACTGGAGAAAATTGCATCGGCTGCATCTTATATACCCCTGGTGCACTGACGTCAGAGAAGAAGCGACAGCAACTGACGCCAGACCAAGACTTTGGAACTCGGGCCGACTGCGGGACCACCTGACGGCAGGATAACCCAAGTGTGATGATTGCAGCAGTGTAACACGATGAACATCACAACAATTTGAAGCCCAAATGAAAGAAGCTAGAAATTCAATGCAGGAATACACTGAAAATATGAAAAGAAAAGAGCAATTTTTGGCAATAAACCTACAGCAATCAAATTGCTGGTTCGACATTTGAAGCAACAAAAGGATGAAGAATGACAACTAAAATCAGGAATTATGTCAATAGTAGAACAGAAGTGGAATCAGAAAATTATAAATGTAATGGTAAATGGTAAACTATTACAGTTCTTTATATAAACAAGATGTAAAGGTTAAAATGAACACAGAAGAAATGAGAACATATGAAACAACTATAACTTCTTCAGTGAACAGAAGCAGAAAGAGGGGTATTAATAAGACAAGAACTTGAAATTAAAGAAGTAATAAGACATCAAAACAGAAGGAAATGCATTGGAAGCAATGGGATTCCAACCAATGTATGAAAAAAAGAAGGAACAGGCTATAATAAAAGTCTGGGTAGTACTTTATTCTTCTAGGTGGGGATGTACCCTTGGCTTGGAAAGTAGTAGTAGTGGTAGTTACATTAAAGGAGGGGGAGAAAGTACAGTTGTGTACACTTACCATAAATGTAGATGTTCGAGTGTATTCACTGTTGCAGTCCTCACATATGGGGTTATCCGTCTCCCGGTAGCCCTCAGTCGGCCCGAATACCATAGTCCATAGTATAAGACGTTGGCTGCCGCCGGTTGTAAAACTGATGTCAGAACGTCAGGTATAAAGGGAGGCAGCCAAAGCATTTCCTCAGTTTTTCTTGCCTTAACTGTCAGGAGCCCCCAAAAGAAGGCCAACCCCAGACGGTAGCACCCTGGACACATGCCATACAAATATAAAAATATATATTGTCTGTGCCTTAGGAAAAAAGGGGGAATGGAGGGTGGGAAACCAGGACTGCAACAGTGAATACACTTGAACATCTACATTTATGGTAAATGTACACAACTGCACTATGTTCTTTGTGTTTCACTGTTGCAGTCCTCACATATGGGTTGATTACCAAAGCCCAGGAAAAAGACAAAGAGTGGAGGAAGGATCACAGATTAAGGGTTGGGAAGAAGGCCCTGCAAAACTGCAGAGGCAAAACCAGCCCTGGATTTAGAAAACAAAGGTAGATTGTAATGCTTTGTGAAAGTATGGACAGAAGACCAAGTAGCTGCCTCTAGAATGTCCTTAGTAGGCACACCTCTCAGAAAGGCTGCAGAGGTAGAGGCTGCTCTAGTAGAATGGGTCCTAATACCCTGAGGGGGAACCTTCCCATGCTGCAGGTAACAAAAGTGAATACAATGAGCAATCCATTTGGAGATGGTTTGTTTTGAAATAGCTTTACCCTGAGCCCCAGGAGCAAAACTAACCAACAACTGTTCAGATTTTCGAAAGGATTTAGTCTTGTCTAAGTAAAATTTCAGCTGTCTATGCATATCAAGAGAGTGCAGAATCCATTCCCCTTTATTTTGGGGATTGTTGAAAAATGTAGGCAGGTGAATAGACTGGTTAAGTGTTAAACTGGAAACCACCTTAGGCATAAAGGAGGGATTGGTTCTGATCTGAGTGAAAAATAATGAAAAGTTCTACTGCCATTAAGGCTTGCAGCTCAGATACCCTTCTAGCTGAAGCAATAGCTAAAAGGAAAGCAGTCTTCCAGGATAGAAACTTCAAATCTGCAGAGGCAGCTGGTTCAAAGGGAGACAGAGTAAGTTTTACCAGGACAAAATTAAGATCCCAAGCAGGAGTAGGAGCTTTTCTGAGATGTCGAAGATTACTAGCTCCCCTCAGGAAAGTACAGTTGAGTACACTTACCATAAATGTAGATGTTCGAGTGTATTCACTGTTGCAGTCATCACATTTGGGTGATCTGCTTGCAGTAGCCCTCAGTCGGCCCGATTATCAAAGTCTTGGGTCCTGCTTCAGTTGCTGTCTCATCTTCCGTGACGTCAGGTAGTCAGGGGTATAAAGCATACAGCCGACGCCATTACATCAGTTTTTCTTGCCCCAGATGTCAGGTACCCCCCTTAATGGGAAGCAATTAAAAAATATATATACAAGGGTATACCTCCAAAAAAAAGCAAATACACCAAAAAGCTTTTAAGTACAGTAAAGGAGAATAGAGAAGTCAGGGGGCTGGAGGGAGGGTAACCAGGACTGCAACAGTGAATACACTTGAACATCTACATTTATGGTAAGTGTACACAACTGTACTATGTTCTTCGTGTTTCACTGTTGCAGTCATCACATTTGGGTAGATTCCCAAATCTAAGAATGTGAGGAGGAATTTAGATAGCATTAGGACCAGCTCTGGATACAGCATCCACAGCTCAGCCAAGACTGCAGTGGCAAAGCCAGCTCTGGATTTAGAGAAAATTGGCAAATGGTAATGCTTGGAGAAAGTATGTACAGAACTCCAAGTAGCAGCTTCTAGGATGTCTCTGGTAGGGACAACTCTGAGAAAGGCTGTAGAGGTAGATGCAACACTGGTTGAATGGGGTCTAATCCCCTGTGGGATAGGTTTTCCATGGTGCTTATAAAAGAAATGAATGCAATGGCCTATCCATTTAGAAATGATTTGCTTTGAAATAGTCTTCCCCTCTGCCCCTGCAGCAAATGCCACCAGCAGTTGTTCAAATTTTCTTAGAGATTTAGTCCTGTCCAAGTAAAATCTAAGTTGTCTTTGCACATCTAAGGAGTGCAGTATCCGTTCCCCTTTGTTCTGTGGATTAGAAAGGAAGGTTGACAAATGAATGGACTGATTAAGAGTCACACTGGATACCACCTTGGGGGCATGAATGAGGGATTGGTCCTAAGGGACACCCTGTCCACATGAAAGATGATGAAAGGCTCCACTGCCATAAGGGCTTGTAATTCAGATACCCTTCTTGCTGAAGTGATTGCTAAAAGGAAAGCAGTTTTCCAAGAAAGGAATTTTAACTCTGCAGTTGCAGCTGGCTCAAAAGGAGGAAGAGTGAGTTTTTCCAATACAAAATTAAAGTCCCAGGCTATAATTGGGGCTCTCCTGGGTGGCTTTAAGTTTTTGGCCTCTCTGAGGAACTGCTTGAGCAGTGGGTGAGAAAAAAGGGGTGGTTCCATGTTGCAATGAGCTGAAATGGCTGAGGCATGAATTTTGATGGAGGAAAAGGAAAGGCCCTTGTGAAACATCTCAGTTAAGTATTGAAGAATCTGAGGTAAATTGGGCACTGCTGTGGCCATCCCTTGAGTTTGGTTCCAGGCACAGAATCTTTTCCATTTTTCAGCATAAGATTTTCTAGTACTAGGCCTCCTTGCCTCCAGAATGACATCCAATACTTGTTTACTGAGGGATGGTAATGGAGAGGTTAGGTAATTAGCCAGGCTGCCACATTCAGGGTTTGAAGCTGGGGGTGCAGAATCTGGCTCTCCTGCTGGGACAGCAGGGTAGGGGTCTGAGGTAGATGCAATGGAGCCAGCTGTGACGCACTGCGCAAGAGGGGATACCAGTGTTGGCGTGGCCAGTCTGGTGCAATCAGTATGATCCTTGGTTTGTCCTGTTTGATCTTTAGTAGTACTTTGGAGAGGAGAGGCAGAGGAGGAAAGGCATAAACTGAAAGATTTTTCCAGCTGAAGGATAGAGCATCCACTTTCCAAGTTTGTTTGTGGGGAGTCCTTGTGCAGAATTTGTCCAATTGGTAGTTCTAGGGGGAGACAAACAGGTCTACATCTGGGATCCCCCATTTATTGATCAACATGTTGAAAATATTTGGTTCCAGTTTCCACTCGTGTGGGTCCATGAGATTTCTGCTTAGTTCTTCTGCCAGTGTATTTAGTTTTCCTGGCAGGAATTTAGCCTGTAGATGAACTTGGTAGCTCAAGGCTGTGGTCCACAGAGCCATGGCTAGTCTGCAGAGGGGGTAAGAATGGGTACCCCCTGCTTGTTTATGTACCCCAAAAGAATGGTGTTGCCCGTCTTTATCATTAATTGTCCTGGAAGACTGTGGTCCTTGAAGGCTGTCAGAGCATTCTGTACAGCTAACATTTCTTTTTGCTTGATATGCAGGTGCATTTGACTTGGGTTCCATTTGCCCTGAATGCACTTCCCAGCCAGGTGAGCCCACCATGCATAGTCTGATGAGTCTGTTGTTAGGGTTTGGGTGGCAGGCGTTAGAGTGAATGGTAGTCCCTTGTTTTGGTGGCAGGCCTCTGTCCACCAAAGGAATTCTAACCATAGGCAAGGTATGATGAGAATCATTGCTTCTAGATCTTGAGAATGTTGACACCATAGGCTTTTTAGATACCATTGTAGTTTCCTCATATTCAGTCTTTCATATGGAATTAGTAGAAAGCACGAAGCCATGAACCCCAAGGCTTGCAATATTTGCCTTGCAGATAAGCAGGGTTTTTGTTGCCATTAGTTTGACGTAAGCTGTTAAATTAATTTGTTTCTCTGGCGTGAGGAAAGCCATCTGGGAAGTTGTGTTCAAGCTTGCTCCCAGTAATATAATTTGTTGACAGGGTACCAGCTGTGATTTATTTTCATTTATGGTGTACCCCAGACAAATTAGCACCTTTTGTACAAATGCCAGATGATTCAGAAGTATGTCCTGGCTTTCTGTCTGAATTAGACAATCGTCCAGGTATGGGCATATTTGAATATTTCTTTGCCTGCAAAATGCAAAGACTGGAGCTAGGCACTTTCTGAATACCCTGGGCGCAGTAAAGAATTCAAAGGGCAGTGCAGAGAACTGATAGTGCATGCAGCCTGCTTTGAAGCGCAGGTATTTTCTGCAAGATTCTCTGATTGGGATATGCAGGTAGGCTTCCTTTAAATCCAGTGTTGCCAGTCAGGCATCTTTGCCTATCATGGATAGCAACTGGTGAAGAGTTAGCATCTTGAATTTTGGAATCACCAAAAAGGTGTTTAGGATAGACAGGTCCAAGATAGGATGCCATGAGTTGTCTTTTCTGGGTACCAGGAAAAGTCTTGAGTAGAAACCTTGTCCCTTTTCCTCATCGGGTACAGTCTGAATAGTTTTTAATCTTAAGAGAGTATTTGCTTTTGAGCTTCTGCCCACTGATTTGGAGGTAAATCTTGCCAACCGTTTGGGGTTGGTAACGAGTGGAAGTGAAATCTGTATCCTTGGGAAACATTGTTTAAAACCCATTTCTCCTGAGTAATAAGTTCCCAGTTTTTTGCTTGCAGAGCAATCTTTCCCTGTAAAGGAGCAGTCAGTTGTGAAGTGCTTGGAAGTTTTAAAGTTATGTCATTGGGACAGTTTACCATAGGGGGGAGTCTTACTACTGCCTGATTTGGAAGTGGGAGCCCCCACTGCTTAGTCCTGTGCGTACCCTGGGACTGAAGCCTGGGTGTTCTGCTGGTTCTGGGTTTGAGCTGAGAAGGCCTGGAAGTGGCAGGAAAGGACAAATTTTTTTGGGGCCAAAGACTACTAAATCTAGGAGGCTGCACTTGTAAGAAATCTTTAACAGTTTGCATAGATTTAGCTTTTTCCTCCATCTTTTTAAGAACAACTTCTGCTTTGTCGCCAAATAGGCAATCCTGACTTAATGGTGCATCCAGCAATTTAGTTTTAACATGATCTGGCAAAGATTGCTCCTTAAGCCAAGCATGCCTTCTAAGTACAGTCCCAGTGACAGCAGCCTTGCAAGATGCCTCTAGTGAATCAAAACCACACTGCAAAGTATGTTTTCCAACCTGTTCAGCAGAATGCATTAAATCCTGTAAATCCTTATTTTCAGCACAATCAAGAATCAACATAATTTTCTGTTTAAGCAATCCAATAAAATGCTGCTGATACTTTAACATATGAAACTGGCAATTTAAGGCCCTGATGGCCAAGGTTGCAGAGGTGTATACCTTCTTAGCCCATCTGTCCAGGGCCCTGGAATATCTATCAGAGGGGGTAGGATTTTTAGCAGTAGTAGCCTTAATGCCCTTGGGTCCCTGTGAAATGGTCTGAGGATCTGCAGTAGGATTTTTAAAAAGGAACTTGTGAGAATCAGGAACCCCGTAATATCTATCAGGTTTTCTAGGAGCAAGAGGTAAAGAGTCAGAGGCCAAACTAGATTCCAAAAAGGCACTGTCAACAATGTCCAGCACAGGAGGGATAGCTAAAGGTCTGTGTTGGGGCAGAAGTAAGAAATCTCTAAGCCTCTTTTTAGAATCAGAGTAATCCTGGCTTTCCCAGTGAAAATGTTCCCTAAGAGTATGCAAAGATTCACAAAAAGAAAAATCCTCTGGGGGAGAAGCAGAGGGAATACAGTCCCTTGCATCAGTATCCTCATAGGTAGAAAAGGGTAAATCCTGGTCATCAGAGGAGACAGAAATTGCAGAATCCTGGTCAGAAGTATCATAACTAAATTCAGTCCTAGGTCTCTTAGAGGGAGAAGGTTGGCTTCCCCTGATTAAAGTAATAAGGTCTCCAGCCATTCTTATCATTTGTTTTTTAGGCATAGGGGTCTGAACATGTGGTCTGGGCGTTGGTTTTCTAGACATGGTTCGAGTTTTAGGCCTAGAAGAAGAAGATGGTGTTGGTTTAATTTGCAAGTCAGTAGGCTGAATACGCCCTCAGAAGCCGGTGCCTGCACAGCGGCTCCGGACACATCCAAGGTAGAGACATCCGCAGGTTCCACAATTGAAACATCTGGCAGCATACTGGACTCTGAATGGGTCTCAGTAGAGACCTGCGGATATCAGGGGCTGCAAAAGCGCCTCATCGAGTACCAACGAACTGGCGACTAGCTTAGGAAAAGCATCGTCGGCAGATTTGGACCTAGGAAGCCTGTCTCTGTCTTTATCTTTGCAT
This sequence comes from Protopterus annectens, assembly GCF_019279795.1. NCBI lineage: Eukaryota > Metazoa > Chordata > Ceratodontiformes > Protopteridae > Protopterus > Protopterus annectens. The sequence goes on from NC_056725.1 coordinate 861,830,682, forward strand.
TTTTTCGAAATGTCGGTAGTCAGGCGGCTTACCAAAGACCTATCTGGATAACTGAACCGAGAACCAAAATATTTAGTAGTGAAAATGTACAGAGGATGAATAGTTCATGGTTTAAATAAGGCACAAAACCAACAGCAAGGTATGTCATGGTCAGGGCCTAGGCAAGGAATATAGTACAAATGAAAATCTTTATGAGGTATTTGCTTTCCACAAGAAATACAATTATTGACTTTTACTGACATCGGTTTAGAGCAAGAAAAAATTTCCACAACGGGGTACTTAGCTTTAGTTGAACACTTTGGTTCTGAAACTCGAAAATGAAAATTTCAGGAGTCGGCCGACCAGCACTTGCGAACTGCTTCTGCTTCGGGCACCACACAGCAAGAAAGACTGATGTAATGGTGTCAGCTGCATGCTTTATACTTCTGCCTACCTGATGTCACAGAAGATGAGACAGCAACCGACGCAGGACCCAAGACTTTGATAATCAGGCTGACTGAGGGCTACTGCAAGCATATAACCCAAATGTGATGACTGCAACAGTGAAACACAAAGAACATCTGTTTCATCAAGGGGTGAGAAAAAATGGGTTGCTCAAAAGAACAATGAACCAAAATTGCTGAAGTGTGAATTTTGATTGAAGAAAAGGAAAGTCCACCATTAAGCTGTCCTGCTAGGTAGTCAAGAATGAGTGAAAGAGAAGGATGAGAAGAGTCTTCTCCTTTAGCCAGCATCCAAGAGCAAAATCTCTTCCATTTATCTGCATGGGACTTTCTGGTGCTAGGCCTCCTGGCCTCATGAAGAACTTCAACCACCTGTTGGGAAAGATTTAAAGTATTAGCCAGGCAGTTAAATGCAGAGTTTGATGATGAGGATGAAGGAACTTTCCCCCTACCTGAAACAACAGATCTGGTACCAGGGGAAGATGCCAAGGCTGAGCCTGTGAAAGGCTGCGAAGGAGGGGATACCAATGCTGCCTGGGACAATCTGGTGCTATCAGAATAGCCTTTGGTTTTTCATCCTTTATCTTTAGCAGCACTCTGGGAAGAAGAGGCAGAGGAGGGAATGCATAAACTGAGAGATGTGCCCATGGGAAGGACAACGTGTCCACCCTCCAAGCTTTGTTGTGAAACTCCCTGGTGCAGAAGGTTGGAAGGAGATGACTGGTGTGAGAGGAGAAAAGATCCACTTGTGGGGTGCCCCAATGATGAGTGATGCAATGGAAAATGTCTGTTCAGTTGCCACTCGTGAGGATCCAGAACATGTCTGCACAAATGATCCGCCAAGGAGTTTAGCCTCCCTGGAAGATACTGGACTATTAGACGCAAGACCATGGATGCTGCTATGGACCATAGTCTCATGCTTTGTCTGCACAAGGGGTAACAGTGAGTCCCCCCTTGCTTGTTGATGTACTACATGACTGTGGTATTGTCTGTAATGATCAGCAGAGTTCCAGGGTAGAGTAAGTCCTTGAAAGCCAGCAAGGCCTGCTGCACTGCCATTCATTCTTTTAAGTTTATGTGCAGATGAATCTGCTGGGTGCTCCAAGTCCCCTGTATGCCCCCGCCCTCCAGATGAGCCCCCCATGCAACATCTGAGGCATCTGTGGTGAGAGTCTAGCTGGCAGGCGGTGGGCGGAAAGGCAGACTCTTGTTCTGAGAACAGGCTGTCGCCCACCAGAGGAACTCCATTTGTAGACAGGGAATCAGAGGAAGAATCAAGTCTAAGTCTTGTGTGTGCTGACACCAAAGATTCTTGAGGTACCATTGAAGTTTTCTCATATGCAGCCTTGCATATGGGATCATCAAAATACATGAAGCCATGAATACCAGTGCTTGCAGGAATTGCCTTGCAGAGAGCTGGGTCATGCCTGCCAAGTTCATGAAGTAAGCCGAAAGATCTTCTTGCTTCTGTTGATGGAGTAATACCATCTGGGTGGCTGTATTCAGACTCGCTCCCAGGAAAACAATCTTCCTTGTAGGAATCAACTTTGACTTCTTTTCACTGAGTGTGTAACCTAAAGAGGTGAGAATGTTCTTCATGAAATCCAAATCCTTTTCTAGTTGTTCTGGGGAGTTCGCTTACATGAGACAGTCGTCCAGATAAGGATAAAGTTGAATGTTTCTCTGCCTGCAAAAAGCAATGGCTGGAGCCAGGCACTTCGTAAAAACTCTGGGAGCAGTAGATAAGCCAAAGAGCAATGCAGAGAACTGAAAATGTTGCTCCCAAGCCCTGAAGCGAAGGAACTGTCTACAACTTTCCCTTATTGGGATGTGCATATACGCCTCTTTGAGATCCAAAGTTACCAGCCATGAATCCTTGCTCAGCATGGGTAGTAACTGTTGAAGGGTGAGCATCTTGAATTTGGGAATCACCAGAAAAGTGTTTAGAATAGACAGATCCAGAATAGGGCGCCACATGCCTCATTTCTTGGGTACCAGAAAAAGTCTTGAATAAAAACCTAGGCCTGCCTGATCTGCAGGAACTGGCTCTATAGCCCCCATAGTCAGTAGAGAAGAAATGTGAGTTTCTACCTCTGCCCTGAGAGTTCTGGGTATCCTTGCAAAACAGGGAAGGTATAAAAGTAAAACTTGTAACCTTGGTTTACTATATTGAGCACCCATTTGTCATCTGTGATGGTAGACCATACCTCTGCGAACCTGGCTAACCTTCCCGCCAAAGGAAACCCAGGGCCCGCAGAGGTGGGCACAAGAAGGCTGGAGTCATTGAGAATGTTTGCTTTGGGAGGCTGGCTTAGAACTCCCCGATTTAGCAGAAGAAGAATGCCATTGTTTAGCCCTTTGAAGGGCAGAAGCCTGCCCTCTGGAAGATCTGAAACCCCTAGGCCTAGAGCGACCCTGCTTGCCAGGATCAGGGAAAGACCAATTCTTGGAAGGATAGGAAGCTGAAACTGAATGAAATCTTTTACAGCTTCCATAGATTTTGCCTTATCCTCCAACTTCTTCAGTACCTCCTCAGCCTTATTACCAAAAAGATTGCCCTTGTGCAAAGGAACATCCAGCAATTTAGATTTAACAGGTTCAGAAAGAGGCTGCTCCCTGAGCCAAGCATGCCTTCTAATTATGGAACCAGTGGCTGCTGCTCTGTAGGATGCCTCCAAAGTGTCAAAACCACAATGAAGTGAATGCTTATTAACTAAAGTGGCAGAATTCAGTAAGTCTTGTAAATATTTGTTCTTTGTCATGGAAGGACTATCTCCAAGTTTAGCCTTAATAGCCTCCAAAGTATGCTACTGATACTTAAAAATGTGAAAAAGACAATTCATGGATCTAATGGCAAGAGTTGCAGAGGTATAGACTTTTTTACATAACCTGTCCAAGGCCCTAGACTCCTTATCAGAAGGCACAGGGATTTTAGCAATAGTAGCCTTAACACCCTTGGGGCCTTCAGAAATAATTTCTGGATCAGCAGTAGGGTTTTCAAAAAGGAATTAATGAGATTCAAAAACCCTATAATACCGATCTGCTTTTCTGGGGGCAGGAGGAACAGAATTAGGAGTTAAAGAATTTTCCATGAAAACATCATCCACAACTTCCAAAACTGGAGGTATAGCCAGAGGCTTATGCTGTGGCAAATCCAAAAATTCCCAGATTCTTTTCTTAGACTGTGGAAAATCCTGACATTCCCATTAAAATGCTCCCTAAGAGTATTCAAGGTATCCCAAAGGAAAAATCTTCTGGAGAGGAGGCAGAAGGGATAGAGTCCTCAGCATATGAATCCTCAAAGCCAGAAAAAAACTGAGAATTTCCTTCTTCACCAGCAGACATACTGGAGATCTCAGAATCTGAGACCGACAAAACATCAGGAGATAATTCCCTAGCCCTCTTTGAAGGGGGTGGGGGTGAGAGCTCATAATCAGGGAAAGAAGATCACAGCCATCTTTACCAACTGGGACTGAGGCACAGGAGGGAGGCCGATGGCTGCTTGTGAGTAGGTTTGCGTCTGGAAGGTTTACTAGCAATTCAGAGGGACTCGGGAGGCCTAGCAGCTGCAGAAGTCTGAACTAAGGTAGTCAGTCTGGTTCTGGTCTCACGTCGAAAAGAAGACGCGTCAGAAGCCAGTGCCTGCAAAGCGGCTATGGGCCCATCTGAGGCTGCGATAGACAGAGGGTCTAAAGATGAAATAGCAGCCTGCGGCATGGAGGACTCCGTAAAGGTCTCGGCAGAGGCTTGTGGCTGAAAATCTGTGGACTGCAGGGGTTGCAAAAACACCTCACCGACTACCGCTTTGCTGACCAATTTCACTGGTGTGTCGTCAGTAGATTTAACCCTAGGCCTGTCACGGTCCTTGTCTTTGCGTTTCCTAGGTATATCCACAGTAGGGAGACCAAAAGACGCCATACCAACGAACTTAGGCCAGACTCCAAAATGCTTTTCCAAAATCTTAGCTCTACAGCATATGGTACGCGGGTTAAAGGAAGCACAGAGATCGCAGTTAGGGACGTCGTGCTCAAGGCCCAAACAAGTTATACAATAGGAATGAAAATCACGGTGTAGAATCTGTTTTCCGCAGGCAAGACAGTTATTAACTTTATCTGACATTTGTTAAAGCAAGAAAAGAAGATCCCCAATGGGGTACTTATCTGAAGGCATCTTCAACTTGGTAGTCGGAAAGCAAAACTAAGGTAAACGGCCAACCAGCACTAGTGCGAATTGCATCTGCTTCAGGCTCTGCGGCAAGAAAGACTGAGGAAATGGGGTTGGCTGCTCCCTTTATACCTAACGTTCTGACATCAGTTTTACAACCAGCGGCAGCCGACGTCATATACCAAGGACTCCGGTATTCAGGCCGACTGAGGGCTACCAGGAGCTGGATAACCCCATATGTAAGGACTGCAACAGTGAAACACGAAGAACATCAGCCTCTTGATCCAGTGTCATTCAGACCCATTTCATTTTTGAGTCATAACTACAAAGTTTTTATGATGATTTTTGGCAAAAAGAATGTCAAAGGTAATGACAAGACTAACAGACAATGTAGGCAAACATTTGACGATATTAATAGAATCCTTGTGATAAAGGATGTATATATTTATTCTTTCTTGACCTGGTTAATCCTACAAGGCTAGTGGCATCTTTTCAAGAGAGAACCAAGGTGGTACTTATACAACTAGGGGAACTTTGAACAAGGCACAGAGGAACTTCCCTACTCTTTTTTGTTTTTTTAAGTCGTCCCATTTCTGAGTGTTTACAATGTGTACTCAGTTAACATATAGAATGTTACTATTAATTTTATTTTGGAATGCAAATGGGTCTTCAAACTTGCTGGAGGTGGCCCAAGTTGTAGCTTACATCAGAAACCTCATAATGTGCTAGGGATGCACGAGTGGCACTTATTGACCCTAGTTGTCTACTGGAATCACTCTACCCAGGTAAGTATTAAAACAAAATGTAAGTCAACTTTCAATGTGTTTTTCAGTATAAAGTAATGCAATGGTATTGTCTTTTACCTAGTGATGAATGAAACAGATTACGTCACCTCTACCCAGCATCCCTCTCTCTCAATTACCTCAGATCAAGTTTGCAGAAAGCACAGAAACGTGTGTGTGTGTGTGTGTGTGTGTGTGTGTGTGTGTGTGTGTGTGTGTGTGTATATATATATATATATATATATATATATATATATATATATATATATATACATACATACATACAGATATATATATATATATATATATATATATATATACACATACAGAAAGTAGAAAGTAAGCCAGATGGAAGCTTTATCTACTGTGCTCGAATAACCACAACAATTCAAGGATATATGTTCCAGTCCACCAAAAAAATCTTAAAGGTCGGGGGAGCGGACGGGAGGGAAGACTACGATAAACGAAAACAGAGAACACAGACAGAATGTTATGGTGAGTACATAACTTCTTTATCTGATGCTATCAATCTTCATTTTATCCTTGACAGCTACCTACAATCTTGGGTGGACTCATGGAAGAAAGTACAGTTGTGTACACTTACCATAAATGTAGATGTTCAAGTGTATTCACTGTTGCAGTCATTACATTAGGGTTATCCTGCTGGCAGGTTGCCCTCAGTCGGCCTGAATTCCAAAGTCTTGGGTCCTGCGTCAGTTGCTGTCACCTCTTCCCTGACGTCAGGTTGTCAGGGGTATAAAAGATGCAGCCGATGCCATTTTCTTCAGTTTTTCTTGCCCCAGATGTCAAGTGCCCCCAAAAGGTAGGCTAAAAATATGTAAATAAAACATACATGCACCAAAATAAGCTTTACCTTCATCTATAAGCAAATACACCACCTAGGTTGTATAGATTAGAGAAGTAAAGATAAGTTCCAGCAAAAATAAGGGGGATGGCGGGTGGGTAACCTGGACTGCAACAGTGAATGCACTCGAACATCTACATTTATGGTAAGTGTACACAACTGTACTAAGTTCTTCGTGTTTCACTGTTGCAGTCATTACATCTGGGTTGAGTCCCAAAGCTATGGTTGGGGGGCTGGAGCTAAACAGCATGAGCAGTGGCTATGAGGCCTTGCAGAACTGCAGTGGCAAAGCCTGCCCTGGATTTAGAGTAAAGAGGCAGACTGTAATGTTTTGTAAAGGTATGCAATGAACTCCAAGTAGCAGCCTCTAAAATGTCTTTGGTTGGTACTCCCCTGAGAAAGGCTGCAGAAGTGGCTGCAGCTCTGGTTGAATGTGGCTTAATGCTCTTAGGCACTGGTTTGCCATGCTATGAGTAGCAGAAATGAATGCAGTGACCTATCCACTTTGAAATAGTCTGCTTGGAGATAGCCTTTCCTTGTGATGCTGTGGCATATACCACTAGTTAATTGTTCTGTCTTTATGAAAACATTAGTTTTGTCCAAGTAGAATCTAAGTTGTCTGTGTACGTCCAAAGAATGCAGAATTTTCTCCCCCTTGTTCTGTGGATTTGGATAAAAAGTTGGCAAATGAATAGTTTGGTTAAGGGCTACACTGGATACCACCTTAGGCATAAATGTAGGGTTTGTTCTCAGAGAGACCATGTATGGATAAAAAATGATAAAGGGTTCCACAGCCATGAGAGCCTGTAGCTCTGAAACTCATCTGGCAGAAGTTATTGCTAGGAGCTGAGCTGTTTTCCAAGATAAGAACTTCATATCCGCAGTAGCAGCTGGCTCAAAAGGAAGTAAGGTGAGTTTTTCCAAGACATAATTGAGGTCCCATGCAGGTATTAGTGTTCTCCTTGGGGGTCTTAAGTTTTTGGCTCCTCTGAGGTACTGCCTTAATAAAGGATGAGAAAAGAGTGGTGGCTCTGTATTGTAATGAGCCGAAATGGCAGAGGCATGGATTTTAATTGATGAAAAAGATAGGCCTTTGTCCAGCATCTCAGTTAAGTACTGCAAAATCTGAGGAATATTTGGGACAGCTTTATCAGTTCCTTGAGCTTGGTTCCAAGCACAAAATCTCTTCCATTTCCCAGCATAGGATTTTCTAGTACTAGGCCTTCTGGCTTCTAAAATGACATCCATCACAGTTTTACTGAGAGGAGTGGTTTGTATGGCTACATTATCCGCCATGCTGCCAGGTTTAGGGTCCTGAGTTGGCTGTGCAGAATCTGATTGTTTTGCTGGGACAGTAGATGAGGTATTTTAGGTAAGGTCCAGGCTGGGCATTGGGACAAGTTCTTTAAGCTCAGATACCAGTACTGGCGCGGCCAGTCTGGGGCAATCAGAATCATTTTTGGTTTCTCCTGTCTGACCTTTAGGAGTACCTTGGGGAGGAGAGGCAGTGGAGGAAAGGCATATACTGATAGGTTTGCCCAGTTGAAAGATAAGGCGTCCACTTTCCAAGCTTGTCTGTGATAAGTCCTTGTGCAGAATCCTTTTAGTTGATTGTTGTGAGGGGAGGCAAATAGATCTATGTCCAGACGTCCCCATTTCTTTGTCATCATGCTGAAGACTTGTGGATCCAGGTGCCACTCGTGGGGATCCATGAAGTTTCTGCTTATTTTGCCAGAGTATTTTCCTTTCCTGGCAGGATTTGTGCCTGCAGATGAACTTGGTAAGTCAATGCTGTGTCCCATAAAGCCATGGCTAGTCTGTGTAGGGGGTAAGAATGAGTGGCCCTCTGCTTGTTTATGTACCACATAACCGTGGTGTTGTCTTGTCTTTATCAGTAGTTGTCCTGGATGAATTAGGTCCTTGAAGGCTGTCAGGGCATTTTGAACAGCTAGCATCTCTTTTTGATTGATATGTAGATGCTTTTGGTTTGTGGACCAGGTGCTCTGAATGCCTCTTCCTGCCATGTGTGCCCCCCAGACATAATCTGATGCATCTATCGTTAGGCTCTGCCTGGCTGGGGGTAGAGAGAATCGCTGTCCCTTGTTTTGGTGACAAGCCTTTGCCCACCATCGAAACTCCTGTTGCAGGCAGGGAATGAGAGTAATCATGGTTTCCAGGCTGTGGCAATGTTGTGTCCAGACACTTTTTAGGTATCACTGACTTTTCCTCATATGCAGTCTTGCATATGGAAGTAGTAAGATGCAGGATGCCATGAAGCCCAAAGCCTGTAGAATATTTCTTGCAGATAACTGGGCCTTTGTTGCCATTTCCTTGAAATAGGTAGTCAGTTGCCTTTGTTTGTCTGGCATGAGATAAGCCATCTGGGCAGTTGTATTTAAGCTTGCACCCAGGAATATTATCGTTTGAGAGGGTACTAGTTTTGATTTCTTTTTGTTGACTGTGTAACCTAGGCATGTTAAAAGTCTTTTCACAAACGTCAGATGCTGTAGTAGAATGTCCTTGTTCTCTGCTTATATAAGTCAGTCGTCCAAGTAAGGATATATTTGTATTCCTCTTTGTCTGCAGTAAGCAATTACTAGTGCCAGGCACTTTGTGAAGACCCTGGGCGCAGTAGATAAGCCAAAGGGCAGTGCAGAGAATTGGTAATGCTTTGAGCCAGCCTTGAATCTGAGGTATCTTCTGCATGATTGTCTGACTGGGACATGCAGGTATGCCTCTTTTAGGTCTAACGTCACGAGCCAAGCCTTGCTGCCCAGCATGGGCAGAAGCTGCTGCAAGGTCAACATCTTGAATTTTGGTATATCCAGGAAAGTGTTTAGGATAGATAGGTCCAGTATTGGTCTCCATGCTTTGTCCTTTCTGGGTACCAAGAACAGCCTTGAGTAAAGTCCTTGCCCCTGCTTTTGCTGTGGCATTTGTTGAATAGCCCTCATGTCCATGAGAGCTGCAAATTGTTTTTGAGCCTCTGCCCATTGATTTTTTGGCAGGTCTGGCCAACCGTTTGCCCTTCGCAGGATATGGAAGTGAAACTTGTAGCCTTGTGACACTATGTCTAGAACCCATTTGTCCTGGGTTATAATGTGCCAATTTTGAGAAAAAAGTGCTAGTTTTCCCCCTAGGGGTGCTGCCAGAAGATAAGTGCTTGGTGCAGGAAGGGGGAAATCATTGGGACTGTTTCCTGTATGGTTGTGATTTGTCTTCTCCACCTTTGGAGGTAGAAGCACCCCATTGCTTAGACCTGTAGGAACCTTGCAGCTGTGATCTGCCTCTAGGGCGTCTGGATCTGCCAATTTGAGGTCTGTCTGAGACAGGAAAGGACCAATTCTTTGTAGGCCAGTGTCTGCTAAATCTAGGTGGCTGTACCTGTAAGAAATCCTTGACCGTTTACATAGATTTAGCTTTGTCCTCCATTTTCTTTAATACCTCTTCTGCCTTAACATCAAACAAAGTATCATGTAGTAATGGAGCATCTAATAATTTTGCTTTAACATGATCAGGCAGATTTTGTTCCTTTAACCAGGCATGCCTCCTAATGACAGAACCCGTAACAGCGGCCCTGCAGGAGGCCTCCAGAGAATCAAAACCACATTGCAAAATATGCTTTCCAACTTGTTCAGCTGCATGCAATAAATCCTGCATTTCTTTGTTTTCCGCACAATCAGAATTTACCATCATTTTCTGTTTAAGCAGTGTCATGATATATTGCTGATATCTGAGCATATGAAACTGGCAATTTAAGGCCCTTATAACTAAGGTAGCAGATGTGTAAATCTTTTTTCCTCATCTATCCAGTGCCCTAGAATCCCTGTCAGAGGGGGTAGAGTTTTTTGCAGTGGAAGCCTTGACCCCTTTGGGACCCTGAGAAATAGTTTTCTGGGTCTGCAGTAGGGTTTTTGAAAAGGAATTTATGAGAGTCAGGGACCCTGTACTATCTTTCTGGCTTAACAGGAGCTGGAGGTAAGGAGTCAGGGGTCCGACTAGACTCTGAAAACACATCATCTACAATGTCTAACACAGGTGGAATAGCTAGAGGCCTGTGTTGAGGTAGTAAAAATGAAGTCTCTGAGCCTCTTCTTAGATTCTGAAAAATCTTGGCTCTCCCAGTGGAAGTGCTCCCTCATGGTATGCAAGGTTTCCCCAAAAGAGTAGTCCTCAGGAGTAAAAGCTGAAGGAATTGATTCTTCAGCATCAGAATCCTCATGGGGGGAAGAGAATATTCCTGATCAGAAGAGGAATCAGAAGAAATGGAAACCTGATCTGAAGATTCATAATCTGTCTCTTGCCTAGGCCTCTTATCAGGAGGGGGCGGAGAACCCCTGATCAAGGTAATTAAGTCTTCGGCCACTTTGAGCATCTGTTTTTTGGGCATGGAGGCCTGTCCATGTGGCTGGTGAACTTGTTTCTTTGCCTTTAAAGATGTTTTAGCCTTTGTCTTTGAAGTCAGTTTAATATATAATTGTTTAGGTCTGAATACACCCTCAGAAGTCGATGCCTGCTCAGCGGCTCCAGACCCATCTGAGGGAATAATCTCCGAGGCTCCAATACCTTGAGTTTCCAGTGGCCTTGCCGACTCCACGTGGGAGTCGGTAGTGGCCTGTGACTCTAAAGTAGCGGGCGTCAGGGGCTGCGAAAGCACCTCACTGAGAACCGGCGACTTGCTTAGGAGAAGCTTCGTCGTCGGTTTTAGACCTCGGTTGCCTGTCTTTTTCTTTGCGTTTTTTGTGAACTCCGGTAGTCGGGTGGCTATCTGACGACATTGTATAATTAAATCTTCATTCAAAATAGCTTAATGCAAAATCATACCAACACTTAATAGTGCTTTGGTTAAATCTAGCACAAAACCAACAACTAGAAACGTCGTGGTCAGGGCCTAGGCAAGGAATACAGTAAGAATGAAAGTCCTTATGAGGTATTTGCTTCCCACCAGAAATACAATTATTAACTTTTTCTGACATCAGTCTGGAGCAAGAAAAAAGTTGCCCCAATGAGGTACTCTGCTTTTAATGAAGACTTCGGATCTGAAACTCGAACATGAAAATCTCAGGAGTCGGCTGACTGGCACTTGCGAACTGCTTCTGCTTCGGGCACCGCACCGCAAGAAGGACTGAAGAAAATGGCATCGGCTGCATCTTTTATACCCCTGACGACCTGACGTCAGGGAAGAGGCGATAACAATCGACGCAGGACCCAAGACTTTAGAATTCAGGCCCTGAGGGCAAACTGCCAGCAGGATAACCCAAATGTAATGACTGTAACAGTGAAACACGAAGAACATCACTCCTGAGCACCACCGAGCCTAAAGATGATCTTCCCCTAGACATGAAGTCCAGTTTGTAATGAGTAATAAAGGTATGGGGAGAAGCCCAAGTAGCTGCTGCACATAAATCATTCACTGAAGCTCTAGACTGGAAGGTTGCTGAAGTGGCTGCAGACCTTGTAGAATGTGCTTTGACGGGCTTATGCAAGGTTAAATTATACTTATCATAACAGTTAGAGAGAGTAATCTTGCTGTCCGTTTTACCCAACTTTGCACTGAAAAAAGAACCAAACAGTTGACTTGATTGTCTTATCTCTTTTGCTCTGTGAAGGTAGAAACGTAACTGCCTGTGGATGTCTAATAAATGCAAGGCATATTCTCCTTTGTTGGAATGACTTGGGAAGAAAAACGTTAAATTAATTGTTAACCTCTGATATTACCCTGAGTAGAAAGGAGGCGTTTGTTCATAAAGAAACTCTATCCTTATGGAAAATCAGATAAGGAAGTTTCAATGGAAAGGTCTGGATCTCTGAAATCCTCCTGGTGGAAGTAATGGCTACTAAAAACAGGGTCTTCCAAGATAAAAACTTTAGATCACATTCCACAGAGGGTTCAAAGGGAGCACGTATTACGGCTTGTTATGGGACAAGATCAGTCTTATTAAAATGTCTATTAATTTCAGTTTCATTAATGATTCTATAACATGATTGTTAGAAACAAAACAAAGCCTGAAGTTACTGTTGTGTTTCAACTGCATTCCTTTAATGTTTAACAAGGGAAAAAGTTAAGTGTTGAAGGAACACAGGCATGTTGTTAGTGTGAAAGGAATTTGTTAGCCTGATTCCTCTAGGCTGGGAGTGTGTTGTTGCTAGGGAAAGTTTTCTGTTAAACGTCTAACATCAGAAAACATGATCCTTGGAGCAGGTGGGTCATGTAAAAGAGGGTGTTCACGTGAAGTCTAAGGTGAGAATCATGAGGAATGAGAACATTTCTAAAGTCACTGATTTGTTAAACCCACTGTCACATCAGCATCTTGCATGGTTGGATTAATAAGCAAATGTATAAAAGATGCACTTTCCTTTGTTCATTGAGACTGGTTTACACATTTTTATGAAGATAGTCTTTCAGTGCTGTAAAAATAAAATTTCTGTTTGCACATCCTGAAGTGTTATTCCTGACTGAATGCAAATAAGGTAAACTCTTAATGATATTTATTTACTAGCCTTAACATTTTGGTGCCATTCTCTGGATCTGAACTTTGGTATTGCTGCAAGGCAGTAGTGGAATAGGGCTCATCACAGACTTTCTGTGAATTCCACACTGTTTTGCATGGAATAGTCAGAGACTCAGATATGTAGCTATTCAGGGTGTGCTAACGTACTAGCCTTGGCAGGAGGATTGTTTTGTAAGGGAAAAAAGGTTTGTGGTTTCTCTCTTTTAGACAATTTTAGCAAAATGTAGAATGAGTGAATAACTGTGTTCTTGTTGAATGACTTGAGTTGTTTGTAAGGTATGCAACGTAACAGTGGGAGGACCCCACAGGAAATTTGTTGTTAGTGGGAGGACCCCACAGCAAATGAGAACTGTTTATTAAATGTATGTACACATACAGCAAAGGACAAAGTAACACAAGGAGGTGCCTTGTGTCGAAGGCGGTACCCTCAGGACTGAAAGGTAAGAGGTATGAAAGATGTTTTGTATTGTTAATGTATGAATGAATGAGAAAAAAAGTTAAAGTTAAAACAAATTCATGAGCCTACAGCATGTTGGGATGTAGACTATGCGCTGTTAAAACCAACTCATGAGCCCACAGTACGGTAGGACATAGGTGTGATTTTGTGGAAGTACCCACAGAGGGTCCGAAAGAATGGTCAGTGCTGGACACAGTACCTATCCAATCCTGGAGCTGTAACATTTGAGCTCACGATGGGACGAAAGCAAGGGGGGTGCTGCGGGGGAAAAGGCTGATCAAAAGCTCTCCTCTGTCACTGCATGACAACAGAATTCCTACGCTTCCCTCCCTGTATGGTGTGTGAATTACTATGGATATTTTCCGTCCTTTGAACTGCCAGGACCCATGATCTGTAAGGTAAGTCATTAAAAAAAATTTCTTTTAAAATGGGAACAAAGATAAGCAAGCAAGATTAAATCATTGAAAAGGGAACACCTGCATATTTCATGTATCAGAATTATGGAAAAGAAAGTTGTATTTGCATGACTGGTTTCATCTTACTAAGAATTGTTCTAGTAGGGTATTTCCATTAAATGGAAGTTATGGTACAACTAAATTGATGACACTGAAAGGTATTTTGGAATAAAAAAGACAAGCAAAGTAAGTGGGGAACAAATGGCAATATTTTATTCTTGGCACACTGAAGCACTTAAAAGGGAAAAGGAGTCAGCATTAAGGGGGTTACAGGCTGCTAATAAAAAATTGTTGCAACAGATAAAAGAGGTTAAGAAGGCAGTACAGACCACTAAAAAGGGATCCCTTTATCCTGTCTTAGCAGGTCTGGAACAAACTGACCACAAACTGAGGAAGGCCAATCCTCCAGCAGCTACTGCACCCTCACCCCCATATGCATTGGTGTGGGTACCTCCTGTACAAGATTCTACTGTTGCTCAGACCCCCATACCTTTCGGTCAGCTGTCCATTGGACACCCAGTCAGTGTGATACTATTACATCTCAGACTAGCTCCTCTGTTCAATTCTTCATCTTCTGAACAGGCATCTGCAGTCGGGGGGGGGGTCTTTTTTCTATCCTTCTCAAATAGCTTCTACTTCTCCAACAGGGGCATTAGTATTTGGGACTCCTGCAGCTCATCACATATGCTCACATGACAGGGTAAAACAAGAGATTGTGGCCTATGGAGGGGATCTTTTGTTACCGCTCAGGGAAATTCTGGGGGCTAATAACAGAAAACTTGTTCACTGTCTTTGGACCCCTGCTGATTTGCATGCCATGTTTAATTTCCAAATATTAGGGAAGAGCCATTAAAGTTTAAGAAGGAATTAAAAACTATAACAGAATGTTCCAATCCTACCTTGACAGATTTAAATCAGCTGCTTAAGGTATTTACTTCAGATGAAATAAGGAAGCAGGTACTGGAAAATGCTGAGATAACGGATTTTACTCTCACAGAGAACGCACTAATAGATAAATGGACAGCACTGTTAAACAAAAATACGGACGTGTTTCAAGTTAGGACTGACTGGTCTAAAATACAGATATGCAAACAAAATAAGGGGGGACCCCCTGTAGACTATTTGTGACACCTTAAAACAGTATTTGCTAGACACTCAGGAATACCAAACCTAGAAGAGCAAGCTAAGCCAGCTATTGCAACAGCGTTTGTGCAGGGTCTGCAAGCCCCTGTACAAAATCAAATAAAGCAAGTGCTCATAGATTGGCAGGAAAATGACTTAAGAGTCTTTATTAAGTGCTGCAAACCACTGTACAGAGTATCAGGAAAAAGGGAGAAAGGATACTGAGGATAAGCTATTAACTTCACAATTCAGGCAGCTGGAAAATCTGAGGAATTGAGGCAGAAGCAGGGGAAGGGGTAGAGGAATTTCAAGGGGATTTAATAAAAGTACTGGCTGAGGGGAACAAAGTGCAGCTGGTTTGCAACGAGCTGGCAGTACCCCTCCTGCTTCATCTGACACATCCTGCTTTGATTCTGGAGAAGCAGGAGATTGGAGAGGAGAATGCCCACATAGGCGAATGCAGGGAGTCCAAGATACTTGGATTGAATGGCAACCAAATTATAATAATGCAGCTTTTCCTCCACCACCTCTTCACATTGGAAGGAGTCAGGAGGCACCACACTGTCTAGCTCAGGGAAATAAAACAAAAATACATTTTAATCCTCTACTGCCAATACATCAAAATGGACCTTACGTTAAGGTGGAAGTAAATTCAAGGAAAATTCCATTTCTGGTGGTCACTGGAGCCACTAGGTCTGTGTTAAAAATTACTTCGGATAGTTAAATACCAGTATCAAAGCATAAAGTAAAGGCAGTTGGAGTAACAAATGCTACCGTTACGTATCCCTTCTCAGAACCTATCCCCATTTCTTTAGGTCCAATTGAAGAAAGGCATTCTTTCCTTTTGAGTACTACTGCACCAGTAAATCTGCTTGGGAGAGATCTGCTGTGTAAACTGGGGAGTACTATTTATTGTAGACCAGAAGGGGTGTACTTGCATGTTCCAAAAGAATTAGAGAGGGAAGTATTAGCTGTAGGAAGCATACAAGTAGATGAAAAGTTACTATAGCGGGTACCTGCCAACTTGTGGGCTAAACACACCAGTAAAGTAGGTATACTACAATCAGCAGAACCAGTAAAAATAAAACTAAACCCATCAAAACCTCTCCCTAGAGTTCCACAATATCCACTAAAACTGGAAGCAGAGCAGGGGAATCAAACCTGTAATTCAAGAAATAATAATACCAGCTAAAAGCCCTTGTAAAACTCCTATTTTTTTCTGTGAACAAGCCAGGAAAAGATGCTTATAGATTTGTACAAGATTTAAGGGCTGTGAAAAATGCAGTATTGCCTACTTTTCCTGTTGTTCCAAATCCAGCAACAATATTGGGTTGCATACCACCTACAGCTAGTTACTTTTCTGTAATAGATTTATGTTGAACATTCTTTTCTATACCTATTCACCCTGAGAGTCAGTCTTGGTTTGCTTGTACTTATCAGGGACACCAACATAACTGGACATGTTTGTGACAAGGATACACTGAATCTCCTTCATTATTTTCTCAAATTCTGAAAAAAAATTTGTAGAATGTGACATTTCCGGGTGGGTCTGTGTTAGTACAATAAGTAGATGATTTATTAACAGCATCAAATTCCTTTCAACAGTGTCAGCAGGACACCCTGCATCTTCTGATTATCCTTGCAGAAAAGGGGCAGAAAGTGACGAAAGAGAAACTACAACTGTGGTCATCTCAAGTACGTTAACTTAGCCATTTAATATCTCAGGGTAGCAGGCAGATGTTACCATCTTGTATTGATCTATGGCCCCACATCCAACTACTCAGCGACAGCTTAGATCTTTCCTAGGTATGACAGGATACAGCAGACAGTAGATTCCTAACTATGCAGAAATTGCTAAAACCTTTAATGAATCTTTTAAAGCAGGATACACTGGAACCTCTCTCTTGGGATAGTGAAGAGGAAAATTCATTCCAGTATTTAAAACAAACTTTAGCTACTGCCCCAGCTTTAGGGTTACCAGACTATGATAAACCTTTTAAGTTATTCTGTCATAAAAGAAATGGATTTGCACAGGGAGTGCTTACATAGAAACATGGAGACAGGTATCTTCCATTAGCTTATTATAGCACAGGACTTGATTCTGTTGCAAAAGGATTTCTACCCAGTTCAAGGGCAGTTGCCACTGGGGCCATTTTAGTTAATCTTGCACAATCGCTGGTGCTTGGGCATGATCTTACAGTAGCTGTCCCACACTCTGTATCATCTCTTTTGCTTAAAATGAAAACTCATTCACTCTCGACTGCACAACTAACTAAATATGAACTTGCACTTCTTTCTAATCCATCTATTTCTCTAATCCGCTGTCACGTTCTAAATTCTGCATCTCTGTTGCCTACTGCTGAGGATGGTGAAGAGTATGTTTGTGCGTGTGTGTGCAACTAACTATTTGCTTTCTGCTAGGAAGGACTCAAAAGGATATTCCTATACCCAATGCCGAAGTCAATCTTTTTGTTGACTGTTCCTGTGGAATAAATCAAAGGGGACAACTGATAGAAGGGATATCCATTTGTACCAAAGATACAATATTCTTGCAACAAAGATTAGAGGGTGTTCATTCTGCTAACATAGCTGAATTATGGCTCTGCAAAAAGCCTGAGAGTTAGCCAAAAATAAGGTGACCAATATTTTTTTTTCAGACAGCTGTTATGCTTTTGGGGTGGTACATGACTTTGGACAATTTTGGAAACAGAGGGTTTTTGACCTCTTCAGGAAATCAAATTAAATATTCAGGGTACATAAAATCATTGTTAGATGCACTTTTGCTACCTAGGAGGCTGCCTGTAATCAAATGTTGTGCCTATCAAAAGGGCATAAATGTAACAAAGGGCAATAATTTGGCAGACCACACTGCTAAACAAGTAGTGGAAGATTGTTGTAAAGATCTGTGCATGTTAACTATGACAAACTCCAACAGTAATGATGTGTTTAATTTTAAGAAGTTGTCAGCCTTTCAAGCTGAAGCATCACAGGAAGAAGTTCAGAGGTGGCTTAAAGATGGATGCACTAAATATGTCAATGGATTGTGGCGTCATCCAGACGGCTGACTGGTGGTGCCTGCCTCTTTACTACCTTACCTGGTAATGGCATATCATCTACCAGGGGTCCTGATGGAGAGATGAAACATCAGCAAGCAAAGGAGAGTAGTAGTGCTGAAATTGAATTCATCCTCAAGTTTTGGTGAGTACCTTCACGAGGTGAACCCTGTTTTCACAAAACCTCACCAGGGCGACACTGATATATAGACTGTATTTTTATAGTATATATCATGGACAGAAGTAAATCAAAAATAAAAAAAGATAGCTGGGTGCACAAGACCCAGGATAAACCAAGTTCCTAATCCTGGTAGGCACACTGGTGCCAGGACTGGAAAAAATGACAGTGAAGAATCCTCTAAATACGGAAACATTCCTACAATGGGGCCAGGCCGGGCTCAGAGCAAAGATGGCCACCCTGTTGTAGAATAAATTAGAAGTCCACAAAAATGACAAAAATTGATTGGCCAAAGAAGAGCCATAAAGATGATAGAGTGGACTATTGAGGATAAGAAAGAAATTATGTATTGTTACTATTATGGAAAAAGCCCAAAATTTCCAGACACAAAATATACAAAACGATTAAGAGAGAAATTAGAGGAAAGAAAAATACTTCCACAGGAAAAACTGTCAGAAGCTTCTAATAAAATTTACTTTCATTAATGCAACAGATTTTTGAAAAACAGTATACTGATCAAGAACATTTGATATTTTTGGAAAAAGCATCATCTAAGGAAGTGAGAAAATATAAACAACAAAACCTAGAGATATTTGAAAAATATAAAAAAGAAATATGGACATGGGAAAGAAAGATTTGATATGGTGCAATGTTTATGCAAAGGAGAAAGCCAAGTTAACTAATATAGAGAAAGTAGTCTCAAAGATATTTGAAGAGAAATACAGGCAAAGGCATCCTGATATGGAACATTTCACAATAAAAAGATTAAGAGCACAAATATATATTGTACAAAAGATGATTAGTAAAGCAGAAGTTAAAGAAATAATAGTTGAAGTTATGGAGTGCCTGCAAAGTAAGGATTTAATGTAGAAGGTCTAAAACAGACTACATCACAGCATAGTCCCCAGAATAAGGAAAAGCAAGATCATCAGGAGAATGTGAAGAAGAAATATGGACAGGGGAAAGGAAAAGAGATTTAATATGGTGTCATATTTATGCAAAGGAGAAAGCAAAACTAATACAAAAAGAGCAGCACCAAAGATATTTGAAGAAAATATAGGGAAAGGAATCCAGATATGGAAAACTTTACAATACAAAAAATAAGAAGACTAAGAGGAAAAGTAGAAAAAGAAATTAGTAATGGAGAAGTCAAAGAAATAGAAATTGAGGTTATGGAACAGCTGCAAAGAGAAGGATTTAGTGTAGTAAATTGAGTACAGAAAACACCACAACAAGAGCAATGGATATCCAAATTAAGGGAAAATCAGTGGAACAGGAAGCAATTGGTCAGGTGCCATATCAAGATATTTTGGAGCCTTCCACAGGAAATCAGTATAAATGTTTATTTGAAGCTACACAGCAAGGAAAGGAACAGGAAACTGTGGAAACTCTGATGCAGTCAATGTTGAAGAGTGACAGGCCAGTGAGTTCCCATATGACAGAACCAACAGATGACACAGGATGAAATTGAAGAGAATGTGCCACAGGAAGATGCTATAAAACTTTCTATAGAATGTCCGCAGGAAACGGAAAACAAGGGATGTGGGATAGCAAGGGAAAAGAGGGGGCAAAAGCGAATACCATCATGGAAATATGAAATAGAGAAAATAGTATTAACTTCTTTGCATGAGGACTTAGCCATGAGTAAGAACTATTTATATGTGCACCCTGAACACACACCGCACTGGTTAACAGGAAAAACAATGCTCTTACTTAAGAGTGAACCTGAAAGCTACTCTAAAAATGTAAGACCAAACTTGTCTTCCAACAATGTACAAACTATACACGGGAATTGACGCCAACAGAGTTTATAGTTATTTAGAAGAAAACTCAATTATGGCAGTGGAATAAAAGGAAGTCATATGGAACAAAGGATCATTTGTTGTTA
Source organism: Protopterus annectens (assembly GCF_019279795.1). Lineage (NCBI taxonomy): Eukaryota > Metazoa > Chordata > Ceratodontiformes > Protopteridae > Protopterus > Protopterus annectens. The sequence continues at coordinate 861,850,601 of NC_056725.1, forward strand.
AACAAAGTTATAGTGGAGAACTGTAAGAAGGGGAAGAATCCAAGTATGGCATGGATTGACTACAAAAAAACATTTGATAGTATTCCACATTCACGGATAAAAGAGTGCTTAAAAATGTACAAGATACACCCTACACTGACTGACTACATTACAGTAACCATGAAACAGTGGCAGACCACTTTGTAATTAAGCCATGACAAAGGACAGATTATTATCACAGGGATAGAAATTCAAAGGGGGATATTCCAGGGTGACTGTCACCGTTGCTATTCTAACTTGCCATTAAGCTGTTTACTTAACAGCTTAGGCCATGGCTACAATTTGATTTCTAGAAAATAAAGTCTAATGACTTCTCATCTCCTCTTTGTCGATGATTTAAAACTGTACAGCTCATCAGATGAAGAACTGAAAGCACAGCTGCAGGTTGTCAAAACTTTTTCAGATGATATTGGAATGTCATTTCGTCTTGATAAATGTGCAAAAGCAACATTTAAAAAAGGAAAACTGCAGCACCAGGAAAACATAAGTTTGGGACAAGAATGTAATATAAAAGAACTTGAGCAAGAGGGAGTGTACAAATACTTGGGAATTAATGAAGGATCGGCAATAAAACATGAACAAATGCGAATAAAGCTCAGTAAGGAGTACTTTAGAAGACTTAAATTAATCCTGAAAACAGCATTGACATCTAGGAACAAGATTCAAGCCATAAATCCATTTGCTCTTCCTGTCCTAACTTATAGTTTTGGAGTGACTGACTGGCCCCAAAAAGTGTTGGACAGATTGGACATTAAAACAAGAAGGATGCTTCATGCTTACCAAATGATTTATAAAAATCAGTGTATACCAAGATTATATATTCCCCGCTCTGAAGGAGGGATGGGCCTCCTTGAAATTGATTACATGTATAGATCTACAATCATGGGACTCCACACATCTGCTGACCTCACAGGATCCAAATGTAGTGAAAGTTTTGAAACACGAGGAGAATAAATCTAAGATGACATCTCTGCTTAATTTAGTAGAAGCATATCAATGTCAAGCAGGAATGGAAATTATACCAGAAGTAGATAAAAAAACAGGCAGCAACTGAAAGTGCTAAAAAACAAAAGAAAGAATATAAAGTGAAGGACCAGATGAGAAGGCAAGAAATGTGGAAAAAACATAAATATAGTTGCAAGCATAGAAAACTTCTGAAAGAGCCTCATGTTGATCAAGAACAAACACAGGAATGGTTAAGGAGAGGTGAATTCACATCAAGAAATGAAAGGTTAATATTGGCAGCCCAAGATAGTGGGCTACGTACATGCTGGTTTACAAAGTCTATTAAACGTGGGAGAAAAAGACACAAGTAGGTTTTGTAAAAAGTACAGTTTTGTACCTACCATAAATGAATGTTGAAAGATCCCACATTATGCAGTCCTTACACTTAGGGTGAATCCGCTGTCACTCATTGACCCGAATATCGGTATAAGGCTGGCCCCGTCGGTCAAGGCGCATTTATTTATTTATCAAACGTCAGAACCTGCATCGCATGACCCGGCGTCATATCCTCAATCTTTTCTTGCCCCAGATGTCCAGAAAGACCCCAAAAATAAAGGTCAAACTCACGAACAACAACCAAACAACCAACCATCCCTAACACTAAAATATATACAATATATACAATATACCTCATATTGACAACCCAACCCACACAACATACTCAAACTACAGAGGGGAAGGAGGGAGGAGTAAGTGGACTTTCTGAATTGGATCTTGAACAGTCACACACCTTGTTGCTGGTTACGATGTACCAATGGCAGAGGGACTGTATACTGAAAGGCATAATAATGTGGCAAGACTGAGATTGTGCAAATATTATGGTATCGAAGTGGCTGAAAAACACTGGAAACATAAGCCACAAAGAATCACAGAAAATGATGAAGTTTATATCACATGGGCTCACCTAATACCAACAGTTCAAAAGATAGATGCTAGAAAACCGGATATAGTGGTCCAAGAAAAGAAGACAAAAGTCACATTGATATCGCCATACCCAGTGACTACAGTGTCTTGTGTACAGAGAAACAAAGTCATAAAATACTTGGATCTGCAGGCAGAAAGGAGAGCCATGTAGAAGAAAGATACCCAGACAGTTCCAGTAGTAGAAGGAACAACTGGTCTTATAAAAAAAGAATTTACAATCGTATTTAGATATGTCACCAATTCATGTAACACCGTACGAATTGTAGAAGGAGTCATTACTGGTCTCATTGTGGGTGCTCCAAAGAGCAATTTTGGCTAATGTCAAAGAGTGAAACAATACTAATTTCATGAACTTTAATCATACTTTGACTTAGGAATGGGGTCCATTCCCGTCATAGTATTAGAAACCCAAAAGACTTGGAGAAATTAAAAAAGTAGGGGCAGCTTTAGACTTTAATCAGGATTACCTGAAGTTGGTATGCCCTCATGTCTCCTTTTTGATACTTCACTATGTAAATAATTGTCTGAGGCTATATGTCGAAGTATAATATCAGTAAAATTTTTACAAACATTAAGGCTGCAAGTTTACCACCACCCTGGGGACCTTTTGTTAATGTGCAGCTGGACTTCATCCAGAAGCCTACATCTCAATTTATTTTGGTGGTGGTGTGCAGGCTACTTGTCTCCACTTTCGCACATGGGTAGAAGCTTACCAATGTCGCAAGGCTGGCACAGTCACAGTTTTCAAGAAACTCGTGTATGATTTTATATCATGTTTTGGTATACCGTGTACTATCGACAGTAACCATGGAACATACTTTAATAATTCATTAGTGAAAGAGCTATGCAAAATTTTTAATATTAAGTTGAATCTTCACTATCCCAACCATCCACAATCATCTGGATTAGTAGAAAGGGTAAATAGAAACCTTAAAAATAAAATTTCAAAGATTTGTGCTGAAACTCAAAGTGGCCCAAAGCCCTCCCCTTAGCATTAATGAATATGAGGGCTTCACTGAATGCCACCAGTAAGTTGAGTCTGTATGAAATATTAATGGGGAGACCTATGGCCCTTCCAGCTACCCTCCCATGGGAAATGCAGATTTAACTTTGTCAGATGATGCTATGATTTTATATTGCCAGAAACCTGTTCATGTTTTGCAGCATTATCATTGAACAGTAAAAGCAGCCAACCTCCTGACCAGCTGTGTCATCAACTGCAGCTGGGTTCCTGGCTTTACGTCAAAACTTTCCAGAGAAAGAACTGTCCAAGTCCAAGGTGGAAATGCCCTTTCCAGGTGCTGTTAACCTTGACTGCTGTTAGCTGTGCAGGACTACCAACGTGGATCCATTCGTCTCACTGCAAGAAAACCTGTCGTGTGGGGACCCCAGATGAGTTGTTGCAGCCAACAGACAGAGACAGAGGTATGATAGATGAGTCATCTGCCCAGTGAGTAAAGTCAACTTCAGCAGCAGTACATGATGAATCCAATGACAACAGGTACCCTTGCTTTGTTTTTCCTGCTGCTTCCTCCTATAAACTGGTTGAGAGAAAAAAAAGTTTCTTCCTGGTTCTTCAGCAATATGCTACAGACTTGAATGAAACAAACTGTTGGGTATGTTAACCAACCTGACTTTGGTCTGAACCCGAACTCGGTAAAATTTCAGAATCAACGGCACTTGCAACGCTGTTTCTGCATCGACCATGCGGCAAAAAGACCGATATGACGTCGGGTCATGACGGACGCCCTGATGTCAAAGCCTTATACTCTGATCATTCGCTAAGGCTGCGGATTACCCCAAGATTCCCATCACTGCAGCAAGGTGTCAGATGAAAGAACTTAGTGACAACAGTCACACACCTTGTTGCTGGTTATGATGTACCAATGGCAGAGGGACTGTATACTGAAAGGCATAATAATATGGCGAGACTGTTTCACTGGAGGTTGTACAAATATTATAGCATCGAAGTGGCTGAAAAACACTGGAAACATGAGCCACAAAGAATCACAGAAAATGATGAAGTTTATATCGCATGGGCTCACCTAATACCAACAGTTCAAAAGATAGATGCTAGAAAAACGGATATAGTGGTCCAAGAAAAGAAGACAAAAGTAGCATTGATATCGCCATACCCAATGACTACAGTGTCTTGTGTACAGAGACACAAAGTCATAAAATACCTGGATCTGCAGGCAGAAAGGAGAGCCATGTGGAAGAAAGATACCCAGACTGTTCCAGTAGTAGAAGGAACAACTGGTCTTATAAAAAAAGAATTTACAATCATATTTAGATATGTCACCAATTCATGTAACACCGTACGAATTGCAGGAGGAGTCATTACTGGGCACATTGTGGGTGCTCCGAAGAGCAATTCTGGCTAATGTCAAAGAGTGAAACAATACTAATTTCATGAACTTTAATCGTACTTTGACTTAGGAATGGGGTCCATTCCCATCATGGTATTAGAAACCCAAAAGACTTGGAGAAATTAAAAAAGTAGGACGGCTTTATTTAATCAGATTACCTGAAGTTGGTATGCCCCCCTCATGTCTCCTTTTTGATACTTCACTATGTAAATAATTGTGCTATATGTCGAGAGTATAATATCAGTAAAAATGCAAACATTAAGGCTGCAAGTTTACCACCACCCTGGGGACCTTTTGTTAATGTGCAGCTGGACTTCATCCAGAAGCCTACATCTCAATTTATTTTGGTGGTGGTGTGCATGTTTTCGGCATGGGTAGAAGCTTACCAATGTCGCAAGGCTGGCACAGTCACAGTTGTCAAGAAACTCATGTATGATTTTATATCATGTTTTGGTATACCGTGTACTATCAACAGTGACCACGAAACACATTTTAATAATTCATTAATGAAAGAGCTATGCAAAATTTTTAATATTAAGTTGAATCTTCACTATCCCAACCATGCACAATCATCTGGATTAGTAGAAAGGGTAAATAGGAACCTTAAAAATAAAATTTCAAAGATTTGTGCTGAAACTCAAAGTGGCCCGAAGCCCTCCCCTTAGCATTAATGAATATGAGGGCTTCACTGAATACCACCAGTAAGTTGAGTCTGTATGAAATATTAATGGGGAGACCTATGGCCCTTCCAGCTACCCTCCCATGGGAAATGCAGATTTAACTTTGTCAGATGATGCTATGATTTTATATTGTCAGAAACCTGTTCATGCTTTGCAGCAATATTATCGAACAGTAAAAGCAGCCAACGTCCTGACCAGCCGTGTCATCAACTGCAGCTGGGTTCCTGACTTTACGTCAAAACTTTCCAGAGAAAGAACTGTCCAAGTCCAAGGTGGAAATGCCCTTTCCAGGTGCTGTTAACCTTAACTGCTGTTAGCTGTGCAGGACTACCAACGTGGATCCATTCATCTCACTGCAAGAAAACCTGTTGTGTGGGGACCCCAGATGAATTGTTGCAGCCAACAGACGGAGACCGAGGTGTGATAGATGAGTCATCTGCCCAGTGAGTAAAGTCAACTTCAGTAGCAGTACATGATGAATCCAATGACAATAGGTACCCTTGCTTTGTTTTTTCCTGCTGCTTCCTCCTATAAACTGGTTGAGAGAAAAAAAGTTTCTTCCTGTTTCTTCAGCAATATGCTACAGACTTGAAATGAAACAAACTGTTGGGTATGTTCACATATACCTTATCATTCTAAGGCAGGGAATTCCTAAGATTCCCATCCCTGCATCACAGGTGTCATTTGAAAAAGATCTTAGTGACATCAGTCTAACTTGGCGTAATGTCACTGATTTCTCGAAGGTTGTGTCTTCAAATTGCAACTACACATCATGGGGGCACATGTTATGCCAGAAATGGAACTGTACCAGTAGGAACCAGCAAATGTAATGACATCAGGTATGAAAGCGTGCTAGACTCCATGCATTTAAAAAGCTATGACTGGGGGCATGGCATGGGCATGATAAAGGATCGTTACTACATCTGTAGTGATTGTGCCTACCCCTGGTTGCCTACAAACTGGTCTGGATGTTGCTTTGTGGGATATATTAGCCCTGCTATTCAGCATTTCGAAAATCCTCCAGCAGGTAGACTGAGAAATAAGCAAGCAATCCACTGGGTAGAACAAGTACTTTCAGTCTTTACTCCAGGGAATGGAGTGCAAAGGACAATGCTCAAAATCATCATGCTTGCTCATATTCTTCAGGAGGCAGTCAACGGAACTTCGCATCACATCAGGATGGCAAATCGAAAAATGACTGAAATGCGAACTGTGGTTTTACTAAATCGATTGGCACTTGATATAATATTTGCTGCATAGGGAGTCATTGCTGTTCATATATTAGTGACCATCATGATGAACAGGAAAAACTGGCAAATTTTATGGAGTAAAGGGCCAAGGATTTGGACAGCACATCAAAACAATGGACATTTCTTGGATGGTTGGGCAGGGTTTTTGGTAACCTGTGAACTAGTATAGTCCAGGGTATTGTAAGTGTACTTTTTAATTATATTTTTGATCATTTTAATATTTTCTATTTTGAAGGCTGCAATTACAAGCTGTTTAACCTTGCCTGTATGTGAAATGCCACTGCACATACCAGATAATGAAAATTCTATCATAGTAGAAGATGAATACTACAATGCTGAAGCTTATTTTATTAAGATAAGAAAAATAAAAATATAAGTACATGTATTGTATGACACTGATTGTGTCAAAGGGGGGAAACAGTTATGGGACAAGATTAGTCTTATTAAAATGTATATTAATTTCCGTTTCATTAATGATTCTATAATATGAATGATCAATGAATCATATAATAATATAATATGAATATCAATGATAGAGTACAATGCCCCATTCGGGATGTATCTCACCCGACATCTGCAGCAATTGGAGAGACCCCAAAAGTTCCTCACCAAAAGGATAAAAAAAAATCCAAAATATGCTGCATGCTGCCAGACTGAAGAAGCTCTAGCTCTATTCAGTGGCTGCTGCTGTGCTCAGAGGTGACATGTGCCACAATGTCCAAGTCCAATTCAACCGAATGCTCCACCTCCAAAACAAAAATCCAAAAAACCAAACCCACCAGAACCACTAGAGCCTTAAACATATAATAGATAGGATATAAATAGGACATGGGATATAGATAGATCACTCAACTCCCTATGCTGTGGAAAAAAAAAATCCCCATGGGAGATCTGCGCTGGCTCTGTTCAAGAGAAATCTTGACCTGTGGATGGGATGGGAGATGTTAGTTATCGGGTTCTCTGTGTCACTGCTGGACAGAGGCACAACAGGGCACAACAAACTAACATTTTTTTTTTATAATAAGGTAAATAAAAAAAAACTTTAGACTGCTTATAAATGCCTTAGGGCAGATAGCCTAGTATAAACCTATGAACCTATGAACCTATGAACGACAGAAACAAATATAATTTGTATGCAGGACTGGGGAAAAATACAGTTTCATAAGCTGAAGTTACTGTCGTGTTTCAGTTGCATTCTTTTAATGTTTAGCAGGGGAAAAAGTAAGTGTTGAAGGAACAAGCATGTTGATAGCAAGTGAAAGGAATTTGTTAGCCTGATTCCTCCAGACTGGGAGTGTGTTGTTGCTAGGGAAAGTTGGCTGATAAATGAAATGTTCAAGGTCAGAAAACAAGATCCTTGGAGCAGGGGTGTTCACATGAAGTCCAAGGAGAGAATCACAAGGAATGAGAACATTTTTAAAGTCATTAATTTGTTAAATCCACTGTCACGTCAGCATCTTGCATGGTTGAATTAATAAGCAAATGTATAAAAGATGTAGTTTCTTTTTTTCATTGAGACTGGTTTACACATTTTTGTAAAGACAGTCTCCCAGCGCTATAAAAATAAAATTTCTGTTTGCACATCCTGAAGTGTTATTCCTGACTGAAGGCAAATCAGGTAAATTCCTAATAATATTTATTTACTACCCTTAACAGGTTTGTAGTACTAAGTTCAGGTCCCAAGGAGGAGTGGGATCTTTGAATGGTGGTTTTAATAAAAGCATGTCACTTAAGAATGATTTACAAAGCCTTAGAAATTGCAGCCAATTGTAGTCTGATGGTGGAAGGACAAGTTCCAGAATTAAACACAGAGGCTAAAAATTCTAAAACATGCTTGAAGCAGAGAAAGGATCAATTTGCTTTTCATACGCCCAAATGATAAATCTCATCCACTTACTTAAATATAGCTTTCTAGTGAAAGCTTTATAAGCTGACAAAAGGATGCACCAAACTGGAAATATTAGTACACCTGGCAACTAATGGAACTGGAGGAACCACGCAGTCAGCTTGAGGTTCAAAATGTCTGGGTGAACAAGACCATCCATATGGGACAGAAGATCTGGTACTGGGTCCAGAATCCAAGCTTGTAGAATCAGATAAGGCCAAATAGAGTGGAACCAAACCTGTCGAGGCCAAAAGGGAGCAATAAAGATTACTGTGCTTTTCAACCTGAGTGCTTTCTGTAAAAAAATTTTGGAATTAGAGGTATCATGGAAAAGGCATACAGGAGACCAGGAGGCCAATTGTGGAGGACAGCTCCACGAGGTGATTTCCCCGGAGGGGGAATGAGGACGAAATAATTGCTGCACTTGTTGTTGGGGGGGGGGCAAAGATCGCAGCAAGGATGACCCCAACAACGGAATATCAACTTCGCACTTCTAAACTGATAGACCACTTGTAAGGCTGAAGGATGCATCTGTTCAGCTTGTCTGCAATCATACTGGAACTCTCCGGAAAGTGCATTGCTATTAGAAAACAGTTGGAAGAGATCACCCACTGCCACACTCTGAGGGCTTCTCAACAAACAGGATAAGTCTTTATTCCTCCCTGCTTACTGATGTAACAAACCACTGATATGTTGCTTGTTTGAAATGCAAGTCCCCTGAGGAAGAGCTGTCTGAAAGACCTGCAATACAAGAAGCACCACTCTTATCTCCAGGACATTGATGTGCAAACTGGCCTCTAATGGGGACCAAGTGCCTTGGACTGTCTTGCCCAGATAAAACCCCCTCCCAATCTGGGAGGTATTCATGGTCACTATGGCCATAGGCTCTGGAAGAACAAAGGAATGACCATGGAGAATTTGTTTGGAATGTATCCACCAAAGAAGATCCACTTTCCAACAACTGGTGATCAGGACTTGATGTGACAGTGGCTGGTGAAAGACAGACCACTGAGAAGCTAGTATTCACTGCAGAATTCTCATATGTAACCTGGCTAAAAGTACTAGAGTTATAAAAGATACCATAGACCTTAGAGCTTGCAAGACTAGTCGAGCTGGAACCCTCTATCTGCAGATTATCTTTTGAACTTGTACACTATTCTCTGAAATTCTAAATTTTGTGTTAGGGTTAAATGTGACTTTTCTAGATTTACCATAATCAACAGGTGGGCGCAGACGTTGAGGGTGTAATCTCTGGCTACCATTAATTGATGCTTGGTCAAAGCGATTATGAGCCAGTTGTCCAAGTACTGAAACACTCGGAATCCTTGCAGTCTCAAGTGAGCTGCTACTACTGTCATGCACTTGGTGAACACCCTGGGGGCTGTGATGAGACCAAAGGACAGTACTCTGAATTGGCAATGATTGGATTCCAGCCAGAAGCAGAGGAACCTTCTGGAGCGTTTGTCCATCTTTATATAGTAATACACATCCTAAAGGTATACTGAGCACATCCAGTTGTCTTTCTTCAGAAAGGGAATAATAGACTGCACCATGGCCATCCGGAACTTTGTTTGCCAAACAGATTTGTTCAGCACACTGAGATCCAAAAATTGGTCGCCAGTCTCCTGTCTTTTTTGGCCCTAAAAGAATCTTGAGTAGGTTCTGCATCCTTTCTGGTCTGGTGGAACTTCTTGTTTGACTCTTTGGTCCAGCAGATTTTGAATTTCTTACACTGCCAAATCCCTCTTACTGGGTGGAACATCAAGGATTTTCTTGAGTACAAGGGGAGGGTGAGAAAAGGGAATGACATAAGCTCTGGATATGATCCATTGCACCCAGGGGTCTGTTATGTTTAGCCAGGCAATTAGGTGCAAGGACAAGCATCACCTGACTGCCTCCAGAGGAACACAATTGGGCCTCCCTTCAGGAACGCTGAAAAGGTTTCTGGAACAGAATCTCTGAAACCCTGGTTTTGTGGACCACCTTTGCCACGAGGGTGGTGTCTTTGGTTCTGATTCTCCCTCTGCCCCTGGGGGAACTCCATCCATGTGTGTCTTGGAAGGGCCCCTTGGGATTTCTTGAATCACTTTTTTCTACCACTCTTCTGGTTCCTAAAAAAGGACCTTTGGGGGTGGAGAAATGTATGCCCACAGCAGAAAGGGTCTTATCATCCTTCTCACACTTGGATAAAGTCTCTTACTTTCAGGCCAAACAAGGCTGTTCTGTTAAAAGGAGCACTGTCGAAAGAAGACTTGAATGGTTCCACAAAATCACATAGGCACATCCATGTGTGTCTTCTTATGGCTACGCCTGTACCTGCTGCTCTACATATCCCTTTGGTTATACGAGTGATCAGCCTCATGGACAAAAGACAAAATGGACACAGACTCCAGGATGGCTAACTGGAAAGCCACTTTGTCTTCAACTCCCCTCAGCTACAGCTCCCGCCAGGGTGTCTGACAACTCCTTGATCAGATCCTGTTGGAGTCTGGTGATATGTGCCAAAAAAATTAAAGGACCTTATGGCGAAGATTGATGAAGTGTAAACCTGCTTTTGAAATCTGTCCATAGCCCGAGACTCCCTGTTGGGCGGATGGACAGAGGAACTCCCCTCAGCAAGTTCCTTTTTAGTGGTGGTCGGTATGACCATAGCATCTACAGCTAATCCATTGGCCCAAAACTGTTTTTCTTCGGGAGCAGAAAGTATCCTATCAGGTGTTTTGGGGATGGGCTCAATGGTGTCTCGAGCCTTCCATGCCCACTGTGAAATCAACTGAATCAGGGGGCGGTGTCACCCAAGAGGTAGACAGATGGATGGTAAAAGCCTGTAGGTAAATAAGATTCCTCAGAGGAAAGGTTTTGGGACTTAAAGCCACCCCTCTGTTTTAAAATTTCCAGGATGTCTCCAAATGAGACATCTTCAGGAAATAACCATGGGAACCATTCCCCCTATTCGAAATCTGTGTCCTCAGTGAATGATTCCTGGGGAGAATTCTAGTGCTTCCTCTTGCACTTCTTGTTCTGAGGGCCCTCCTCAGGGGGATAATCTGGGGAGGTATCAAAAGATGACAGTACCGGAGCCTGTGACACCAGAGACTTCAGCACCCGCTGCCCCAATGAAGATGCAGGAGGAATAACTGAACTGGGGGGGGTACCTGTTCCAAGGGGGAAGGCCCCAACTGAGTTTCTGGAAGAGAAAAGGCCCTCTGCATAGCCTCAAAGGCTGACTGTCCTGAAGAGGGAAGGGAGCCTGGAACTGAGAAAGACTGCCTCAGAACCAGGGTGACTCCCCACTCGAAAAACTGCCCCTAGAGACCAAAGCCAAAGTCGAACTAACTCAAGATGAAGCTCTGAAGAGCAGGGACAGTTGCAAAAAACCTGGAACCGAGAGGGTAGCTATGGTCCTGGGAGGTATCTGGTTCAGAAATAACAGAAGAGCTCAGGATAACTACTGGGTCCTAAGACGTGAACTCCAGTGCCGGTTCAGTTGGCCCCGGGAGAACTGGAACAGAGGACTCTAAGACCTCTGAGGAGGTTAGAGGAGGAGGAGTTAGTGGTAAAGGAAGTTTCGGTACCAAGACCTGAAGGGGGGCCTGAAATCCCTTTAGCCCATAACATTTTATACACTAGCCTCTCCATGTCGAGTTCTGAAAGACTTTTGGGGGAGCGGACCAACAACGTAGAAGGGAACTTTGGCCTCTGCAAAAAACTTCACAGAGCTCCCCAACAAAAGGATCAATTGTAGGGGAGTACGTAGTTCGTGGCAATGTGGCCTTAGTAGGTGAGACAATAGTAATTTCCTGCACTGAGACCTTTGATGTCAAAGGGCTCAAAATGACAAACGGTGCCAGAATGACCGTTGTCATTGGACTGCCAGCAGCAGAGGCCTATGTGGTTACGTGGAAACTCTCGGAACCTAAGTTTTTAATTTTTTAGCTTTCATAACAGACAGGGAGGTTGAAACCGAGAGACTTCTTTTCTTGCTTTTTTCCAGAGAAGATGAGAATGAAGGAGATGAGCTTTATCTACAAAAGATAAGGCTTCACCAAAAGCTGAAATCCTTTTAAGATAAGTTTACTATGCCTTTCCACAAGAGCTCAAAGGCTAAAGGTGTGACAATGCCGCAGTCTTCCTGTAAATGGAAGGGGCCAAGACAATAAACACAGAGAATGAAAATCTGATAAGGGAATTTTATGGCCACACTTCTGGCATTTTTGAAACTAGAGGGGCCCTTGCCCTTCTTAACCATGTCAAAACGAGTAAAGAGGCTAGAAAAAGTAGCTATTGAGAACTATTTCACTACAAAGGAAAAGAAAGTGACAGTAGAAAGAATATTTTTAATATATTTTTATATATTTAAAGGAAAAAATGGGGAAGGGACTATTAGCAATGATAGTCATAGAAGTACACAAGCGTTTACAAGGACGGGAAAAACTATAAAAGAGAGAGGGAGGGAACTTTCAACAATGATAGTGAGAAATACACGATGATACTAGAGGAATACTAATTTTGTATTGATTGTTAAACTTTTAAAGTGCATGATGCTTAAACAGTACTTCCCATTCATAATACATACAAGGTGCACAGTTCATAGTAAAACTTCATAATAAAACCTTAATAAGAACTTTCAATAAAAACATATTAAAATGAATTGGAGTGGTGCAGTGGTTAACATTGTCACCTCACAGCAAGAGGTTCTCCGGTTCGATTCTCGGCTGGGGTGCCTTCTGTGTGGAGTTTGCATGTTCTCCCTGTGTTCGCATGGGTTTCCTCCGGGTACTCCGGTTTCCTCCCACATTCCAAACACATGCATCTGGAGCATTTCTCCCCGGGCCTCCGATGAAAACAGGCTCTGTGGAACCTAGTCGGACTTTCCCGGTCAACAAATGATAAATAAATAAATAAAAATAAATTACATAAAAAATGTATATAGGACCAAGGAAATAGTGAAAAATCTTATTAAAAGGTACTTAAGTGCGTAACAAAAATGGTGAAAAATACTAGAGACACAAATATTATACTGGTACATACACAACTAATACACAATATTTCCACACTTGGTATGACTGCCTGGATGCTAAAATAAATATATAAAATACAACAAATCAAAAAATAATAAAGATATTCCTGCATCTTGTATATATAATAACAAATAATTTTATATATATTTAATATATTGTATATAATGCGTATTAGAGTTATTCTATGTATTCTATATATCCACTCTTTTGGGGTTGGAAGCCGGTAGAACAAAATTAGTTAATTGGATGACCAATGAAATAAGTCAGTGGATTATTTAAAATGAGTAAAACCTTTTTGTAGTTGATTCTGATTAAGTCTCCTGAAGGGAGATGAAAGTGCTTAATCCAGATATTTTATAATTTACGTTTGTGGTTTTGTTGAATAAATCAGTTTTAATGCAAGTTTCAATGTGCTTTATTCGAAACAGTGTTTTTGGATTTACTTGTTCCTCTGAAAAGGGGAACAAGCAGGAGGGACAGCCTTTATTGGAGCTGACACTGTGGAAGTGGTATTTGTGCTTTGTGCGTTTGTGGTTCGTTGATAAAATGAAGATGGACATCATCAGATCAATGGGTTATGACGGGATCCACTGGACTTGCATTTAGCTGTTTGTGATTTGATTCCTCCAATCTGGGTGGACATAATGAAACCTTTTTCACTAATAAGGCCATGCTCTAACCTTGGAAATAAGTGAAAATTGTACTACTGCTAAAAGATAGCAAAATTCTTGAGTTGTTTTCTTTCTATAGACCCATAACTACAAGGTAATTCCTGATGGTGTTAACTGCATCTCACGTTGAATCACTTCTGTTGCAGTCTATGGAAATGAACCAGTGTTAATTTACAAGGGAAAACAAATCTTGAAAATGTTAAAAAAATAGTCTTGGTGATGCAGATGCTTCTGCAACCCACTCCTTGTTGCTGGTTCTTACTGTGGATGTCAAAAAAGCTTTTACAAAAGGTGGCATGCAGGCAATGCTTACAGCATACAGGTTTTTGCTTAGGTTCTTTACAGGGATGTGAAAATGAGTTACACCCAAAAGTGGTATGTAACTCTCACCAAGAAAAACAACTGAAAACATCTTATCATAAATTGGCCAGCTACTTTTGCAAGAATACTGTTTAGCCATTATTTCTAAAATAGAAAAATATCCCATCACAACAGAAGTACAAGTAGCAGGATTGGTAGCATTTAAGTATGTCTTCTTACCATCTCAATAACTAAAACTGAAGCAAATGGCTTAGATGTTCTGTTAAGCAGCTCTTGCTGTTTTTATATATGTTCTTACAGTTTTATTAAATCACCTTACATAATGTGTGCTATCATACCCCCCCCTCAAAAAAACTCTGCATAATGCTTTCATGCAACTAATTATGCTTTGAATTCAAACATCTTTAAAATAATTTCTTAAAAGTCAGTGAACTTAATGCTTCACTTACTTTGATTTAATTTTAACACACATTGATGTGCATAACCGACAATGATAGTGATTACAGCTCTCAATCTTCCATCTCCAAAATGTGGAACATGACTTCTCACAAAATGTGAAACGCATATAAACTTCAAACAAGAATCTCACTGTATGGTTAAAAATGGTTACTCCATGCATGCAAATGTTCAATGAATTAATGCATTTCAGTGTGGAACAGTTGAGCGGTATAATCTTGGTTTCTAAATTATTTTTTTAAACTTCTTCATGTACTACCACAAACTGAATGAAGTACACTGTATTAGGGATATTACCTTTTTCTGAGGCACAGGCGGCTACGATGGGTGCAGCGGTTAGCGTTGCTACCTCACAGCAAGAGGTTCTCCGGTTCGATCCTTGGCTGGGATGCCTTCTGTGCGGAGTCTGCATATCCTCCCTGTGGTCGCGTGGGTTTCCTCCGGGTGCTCCGGTTTCCTCCCACATCCCAAAGACATGCTGTAAGTGGACTGGACACTCTAAATTGGCCCTAGGTGTGAGTGTGAGTGTGTGTGTGTGTGTGTGTGTGTGTGTGTGTGTGTGTGTGTGTGTGTGTGTGTGTGTGTGTGCCTTCTGTGGAAGGTTGGGCGCCAGGCTGGCAACTCGACTCCACTGCCAATCATGAGCGGACAGGTGATCCACTGTGATGACCCCTAACCGTGAAAAGCAGAAAGAAAAAGAAGAAGACCTTTTCCTGAGGCACAGAGTGGGGCATTTCTTAATGAAGCATAAAGCTCTGCAAGACAAACCTTATACTAGAACCAATGCAAAAGACTTGTTACTTAAATAAAAGTCTTCCTTTGTAAAACTTAAGTTCTTCCTATATCACAGCAAGGTGTTTAAAAAAAGTATCAGTTTTCAACACTATTTTAACAAACGTTAGAGAATGCTTCCTCTTAAATTATGAGGCAATTTCATATTTTAACTTTTTTAAATAAAGGACACATCTGCACATCTTAATATCTAATAATAATAATAAATGTTTGTTAACCAGGTAGGTTCATAGGTTGGTACTAGGCTATCGGCCCTAGGGCCTATACAAGCTTAGCCATAACAATTCCCTGGCTATTTCTTCCCACACTATTTACTATTGGTAGGCCCAATGAACACACAGTCCCTTTTCAGGCACGACATGGGAGCAATGTGTTAAGTGACTTGCTCAAGGTCACACAGCAGGTGGATGAGGACTGAAGGAATCAAACTCTGTACCACACAAACTGCAGCTTGTAACCTTAACCTCTGCTCAAACTGCACGACTTAAATTGACTTGGTCTATCAGTTTCTAAGTTGTGGCAATGCAAAGTACAATTCTGTGAGTATACGACCAAGCCAGGCTACAGAACATGTATTACTGTGACTGTATGCAGGGTCACCTGATAAGCTGGTGTCCCTTGCATTCTGACACTTGTAAGAACAGCCCTAATGTATACACTAATGTAATGTGTGCAATGTCATGCAGTATATGGGTCCAGCAAAGTTTACGGAGATAGCTGCATGACACTCATCTACCCCTTCCTAGTAATTTTATTGTGAAACTCTAAGTAACTGCCCATGAAAAATTAGAGATTCTGCAATCCCCCGGGTCTCACATTTTGAACCATGCACTTCCAGCTGCACTTACATGTAATTATTGCTCACTGTTTGCAGTCTGCTGCTCTTGACCTGAACTTCTCAGTTCAGCACATTCAGAATTCCCATCATTTGTACCTCAGTCTTCTGCACTGCTCAGGTTTGCAATTTAATTCCTAAAAATTTCAAAAGGAAGCTCATGAGATAAACAGCTGAAGGAATCTAAGCCCCAACAAGAAAGAACACACCCCTGCTCATTATGTTCACTACTTCAGACTTACTGACACAGAGCAAGGTAGTGATATGCTGTAGACTCTGGATCACGTGTAGGGATCATTCATGCAGTAGACTGTTTAAAGATGACTAGTCATGCTCTTACTCCATTCAGCCAGGGATTTACAAAAGGGCACTGGCCTTTTTGGGAGATGCAGGAGTATAATCTTGGTGCTTGTAGACTGTACATACTGCATCCCTGATAAGAGGCTTCATAACTGGGGTGAAAGAAAGTTCCTTCTCCCTTGATATTGCGTTACTGGAAACTGGGATTGTAGTCATGGCTAGTTTATGCTGGACTTTATGACAGTTAATGTTGTCAGAAAGAAGAGTTATCTAGTGAGAGTTATAGGGATGGAAGTTCTAATTATCTTTATATGGGCCAGAGACAACGGCCTCTGGATCATTAAGTACTTGCAAGAGGTAGACAAGGAGGAAGATCCCTGCCTCATTACCTCAGTTTCAGAAAAGGTGTGTGCTAACACAGATGACATGAATGTGGTAAAATGTACGATTTAGTAGGTGCCATTTTTTGAGGCAGTAAGGCATAGGCACTGAGGGGATGCACCTGCCAAAGGCAGAGCTGGGATATCAAAGGCCTACAATAGGCTCGGTACTGGCATCAGGTCATTTGCCCTAAGGGTACAATGCCACAACTATAAGGACAGGCCACAACAAATTTCGTATAGAACTTGAATTGTGGAGGCTGATGTGGAAGGACTCAGTGGACCTCCTCACTTTGGGCTAATGATCCCTGCTGAACAAAGTATAGGCCTGGGAGAACAGTCATCGGTACTACATGCTATCACCAAAATGTGACCAGATGACTCATGGACCACTCCTTCTAATGAAGAGAGACACTAGCATGCTTTGGCATATTGAAAGGGATGGGAAGTGCCTACACCCGAGGACACATTTCTCCATAATGGTTGCTGATGGGAACATATTTAGAAGGTCTCATCATCCATTAAAGTAGAGGACGCGTTACACTCAAGCCCTTGGCTAGCTGACAGGAGGAAGTGAAACACAAGGAGAGGAAAGCTAAGAAGTGAAGATACTATACCTGGCAGTAACCATACAGGACTAAGGCTCTCAGCTGTTAACTAGCTACTTCCTGTGGTACAGGGTTTGAATTTCTCATCCTTCATTTGCCTACTTTATTGTATTTGATTGTTACAATCTTTTTGTTAGCCATATGTACACCTGTACCCAAGTTTTTACTAATATCTGTTATTCCAGTCTTAGAATGTTTCATTCTTGCCTTGCAATTCGTCTTACTGTGGAGCTTTTTTCCCTGGGTCTCCACTGAAAATGGGCTCCAGCTCAGTTGGACATACCCTGTTAACAAATGTCAAGTAAATAAATAATACTTTCTCATCAATGGCTGTGGCTATTGCCTGCACTCAACTTCTTTACCACTATGTTTTTGTGAAGGTCAAGAGTAAGTGTTAGCAGCTCAACAGGTAGCACTATTTGCCTCTGTTGCTGAAAGACCAGAAAGCTGTGGGTTCTATTCCCATTGCAGGTGACTGGATTAACTTTCAAATTGCTGACACTGTGGTGCAACATTAACATTGGATAAGACATTAAATTGAGGTACCATCTTTTTGATCTGGTGGTAGCACAGGTGGATGCAAAAGATCGCTCGGCACCTACTGAAAAGATTAAGGGAATTCCTCAATGCCCTGACCAAATTTCCCCTAATAGTGGGAATACCACCTTGGGTCTCCCCTGAAAAGAAGCTACTAGATGACTGGCACTAACATAGTCAAAGATAGGTAGACAGACAGATAGCTAAAAGTGAAGCTCCCTCCTGCCAATCTCCTTGCTCAGCACTTTAAACCTCCACCATTCTTCAAGTAGTAAGACAAGACAGAAGCATCTCCCTCTCAGTTCTATACACTGACCGGTCGAAGCTCCAGCAATTAAGGCAGTATTTCATGTCATACTCCTCTTACAGGTAATAAAAACAGTAATGATGGATGTCCCTTGTTGCTTTATGTGACAGACACAAGCAGTTTTCCATGAAAAATGTTAGGAACAAAATCCAAACTATACAAAAAGGCAGAAGAGAAATGACAGGCTCAGAGGACAGGCACACACTCCTAGTGCTAAGAAGGACACTGTGGCATGCTGGTATACAGCATAAAGAGCACTGCTATGAAGATTATAAGAAAAGAATGTCAAAGTGGAATGAAAGGAAGAAGAAGCCCTGCCAAAGACCTGGCAAGCATGATTCCCAATGTTTGCTCTTATGTTCTGCTTTAGCAAAGAAACAGAACATTTTTAAGACTCGGTCAATACATTTTCATGTAGAAGGACATTAGAAAATAAGTAAATAGGTGCTAGAAGGATAGTCAAAACAAATGTGAATATTACAGTAGCCATAAGTTCATGCCTATTGCCAACCTTACCTCTAAGGATTCTTTCATTAGGAAGGATGCCTGGAGTGTTATACTGCATTAGTTTGCCAAGTTTATTTGCCAAGCACAGGGCATCTTGAACTTCGGATTTGTAGCTCTCAAAATTCTGTGGCAGAACATCCCTAACAACCAACAAATAAAAATGGAACATTATAAATACACTGTGATCTAACTGCTGCATTAAAAACATGTCTATATGTATGTTAAAATGAGAAATACATTAAATCAGGATCCCATCTATCACAGTAACCCAGAAGCTAACAACATAAATAGGACTATTCATATCTGACAAAGCACAGCATTTTAAGGTAGACAGTCTCCCTTTTTCTAGTTAAAATGGCTGATTCCTACACAAACTGCCAGTAGCACAAACAGTTGTCCCATAATCTGGCTCTAGTTATCAAGTCTGGAGTCTTCTTTCATTTACTAGCCACTCAGCCAGCATCACATCTGTCACTAACCATCATCAGGCAGGGAAACTGAAACACTACAAATGAGAGAGCAGATGTATACTAACTTTATGTGTGGCTGCAGTCCAGGTTGCTCCTCGTAATCTTCTATGAGGAAGGGCAAGTTCTTGGCCCAGTGATCTTTGAAGCTTCCAGGAAGATCATGATCTATACTGTATTCTGCAACAGGTGTGTCAAGATGTGCATGTAAATATCGAGAGTACTCTGCAAGAAAATACACAGGAGTAAATAATTTCATTTTTATTCCTCCTGCCTAGTAAATTATTTTTTTCATTACTTGCATCATTCAAAATGAAAAATAATTTAAAGCTTTGTATATTATGCATCTTAGAATCATTTTAGAGGAGTGGGCAAGAAGAAAAAATCCAAAGGTAGCACAGAGGTCACAAAGGTAAAATACATTCAGCTCAATTAATGCAGCATACTTATTACTAGACAATCTGGCTTTACAGTAAAAATCATTTAGATATATTTCATCCACAGCAATCCTCAATATAATATAATGGCAAGTATATCTCATTGTATAATATGTAAAACAACAAAATGATGCCCTAGTTTAAAACTAAACAACAAGCAACATGCAGACCATAAGACACAGAAAGGCTGCCTGATCAGATGAAAAAAAAAATTGAGTGATTAACACTTGTATTATACGCCTTCAAAACTCAGAGATCTGGATACTGTAACAATCTACCTCCTTGACTGTGAACAGAAATTAATTATAGTCTGCATTTAATCTGTCTCTTTTATTTTTCATTAAATATTTCAGTTTTGTTGTTAGAACAATATCAGTTTTAAGGAAATCAAAATATAAATTTATTTTTTTATATTGAAAAACGCCTGCATTTTAACTGGAGGCAGACTGTAGCAATAACAAAGAAATGTGGTCAGTAAAATGAAGACGGTACAGATGTGTTAGAACTAACCACAACAGTAGCTGTCCTGTTGATCACTGTTGCAGTATTGCTATACTGATGTGTTATCTTGCTAAGGTAACCAGACATCTGTCCAGAATACCAAAACCAAAATCTTTCATTTACCTGGTCATCCAACATATGGCCTCAGTCCACAGACATAGGAGCATAAGATCCTCAGAAAGTCCAAAGTCATGATACTTTTGAGAAGCATAAACAAACAGACCAATTAGATACAAGTTCAGCTAACAGCAGAAGTTGGGGTTTGTCTGAGTGTACACGTGCAAGAGCCACAATTACGGCTGGTGTAAAAGCCCACAACACCCAAAGCAATCTCAAAACTGGCCAGCACCTTGGTGAAACCAAAAAACTTTTTAATTGTGGCAACTCCAAAAGCTGCAGTAAAACTATAGCTATAATAAAGCAGTCAAACCGGTTTCAGCTTCCATATGCCTTCCTCAGTGAACATAGCACACAAATATTTCATGACTTAACTACACATCACATTGCTCATTAAGACGAGGTCTAAACAATCCCCCTAGTCTAATTATCCAATTACGTTCTTTAGTGTTTAAAATAGAGTGCCAACCCATTTTTCCCTGTCTATTCCCTTTTATTATATCAATAATAATAAAATTAAACTGTGCTGTAGTATGTTGTAAAATATGTTTAAATAATGAGCTGGAAGCTCTTTTGTTACGGATATCACTAAAATGTTCAGAGACCCTCACCCACAGAGACCTAGATGTTTGGCCCACATAAAAAGCTGAGCAAGAACAACTGGCTAAATAAATCAGCCAGTCTCTGCTGCAATTCCCAAAAAATTAGATGTCATAAACCCTGGAAGTATTTGGACTGGTAAAGCTCTTGGATTTACAGATATGTTTACAGGCTGAACAATGACCACAGGGGGAAACAACCCTTGAGTAGATCTCTGAATAGGGAAGTTTGTGATGAAGTCATCTCCCTATTGTGTTCATATTGACTAAAATGTGACCCCAAAGTGGTGCCCCTTAGGAAGGAAAACAAACACCTGGGTCCCACAATTTCTGAGATTCTATCATCTGATTTATGGATACCCCAACACCGATCCACAATGTTTCAAAGAACATCGGTATTATGCCCATAAGTAGTGACAAGCCTAAAGTTAATGTTGTCATCCGGAACTCTGGATTTATATGTTAATAAATCAGATCTGGTTTGTGTGGACACCCAATTACTGGCAGTCAAAATGATATTGTGATCATAACCTTTATGATCAATCCTGTTGACAAGATCATTTTGGAATTCCTGATGAGATTTTTCAGAGGAACATATCCGTCTAATACGGAGGAAGTGAGATTTGGGAATGTTATTAATTATATGCCTGGGATGAAAGCTGGAGGCATGGATTAGCGTATTATATTGGGGATATTTCCAAAACACCTTGGTACTAAGTGTTTGGTCCCTCTTCCCTAGTTACAGTCACATCCAAAAAATGAATTTCCATGGAATGATAATGTACCATGAATTCAATGCCCCACTTGTTCTCATTCAAATATTGCATGAATTCCTGTAAATAAGTCTCATCTGTTCTCCATACCATCCAGCAATCCTGTTTACATATAATGACTTCTTGCCTTTTTTTCATCATACATGGGCGGTGAAGAATGATAATTATTTGAACTTCTCATTCAGCAGTGTATTTACGGCATGTTTGGGACATTATCGGGTCATCACTTCAGAACTGTAGGCATTCACCGACCTATGACTTCCAGCAAATTTGGGTATTTCTTCAGGACTATTGCAAATGTGTTTATTTTTTAATATTTAATTTTGTGTGGGGCTGGATTTTAGGCTCGGACATCACTATTTGCATGTGTTCAAGTGTTTGGGCTTTGTTCGATGGGCAGTGTCATTTTTTAGGCAATTCTGTTTATATACATTGATCTTTCCAATGGCATATTTTGGTGGTGAGGAATGCTAAATTAGTGTGTATGCATGCACGATTTGGGATACAACTGTGATATTATTTTGAATTGCTTCAACATGGCCTCAGACATTCACCAGCCTACAATTTTTAGTGATTGGGGTTTTTTTTCATCAATGTGACTAGTATCAAGACTCCTTATAATTCAGGCACTATAGCTAATATGCTTACAGTCTACATTGTCATTTAACTTGGTTTTTTGGACTTGAATTCTGAACAGGATATTAAGAGTCATTTTACAGGATAATTAGTCTGTCTTGTTCCCTATTTTTGAGGTTAAGTTAATTTATTGGTCATTCATATTGACCAAATGTATTTGGTCCAGGGTTTATATGTGTGTTTGGTTGACCAATTTGACCAACAGTTACTGTATTTGTTAGTGTATACAGCACTCTGGGTATTCTAGATGCACTTTTGATACATTAGTTGTGCTTTTTAGCAAATTAAATCACTGGGCCACCGTTATAACAGTGTAGGGTTTCTAGCTCACTCATTGGTCATTTATCAGGTCCATGGTCTATATGGGTATATGGTTGGCCACTTTGACTATTAGTTACTGTATTTGTTATTGCATATAACACCTTAGTTATTTTTGGTGCAGTCTATGACACATAAGTTGTGTTTTTCAGCTAGTTAAATTATTGGGCCACCTTTATAACAGGTCAGGGTTTTTGATTCACAAATAACATTACATAATGGACCTTCATGCTCTTTTACACGGTTTGTCTGCAGATAAACATGATTTACAAGCCTTTGGGCTGGGATCCTCACAATCTGCTAGTAACAATATTGATAATAATGATCCCTCATATATCTGCAATACTCTTGTTAATCAGCTAACGAAGAGTATGAAGTCATTAAAAACAAATGTGTGCCATTTAAAATTATTTACTGCATACAAGACCCAAGGTATTACCCCACTTGGACTAAGAATACGTATACAACACTTAGTGAATGTTATAGATAATTCTTTATCTGAAGCTTGGTTTCAAGCTCAGCAAAGGCCTCCATGTCTTTTGTGGAGGTTCTGCTTTCTTATTATGAAGAGATGATTGACAAATATATTACTGAAGTCAATCAGATTTGTGAACAAGTTAAGGTTTATGAGAGGGAGCCTTTTTACACACCACATTTTCAAGAATTAGTTCAGGATTTATTTTCCCTTGAGAAACAGCTCAAGGACAAGAAAGTACATAAATTCAATAGCGATATAAATGATTATCAAAGAGGTAAACCATTTGGACCAGGTAAAAATGTCAAGTTTGCAACACATGAAAATACTAAACCCACTTTTAAGAGGAAAAGATCATGTTCCATTCTCAAGAAGACCGCAACTAGTATGAGTGGTACTTCTGGAGACGAGTCTTCTTTAGCCAATGAGGTAGAGACTATTCACAGTTCTGACACCTGTGGTGAAGAAATTTGTGGGTTTTTACCCTTTAGGAGGAACAAACACGGGGGGTGGGGCGTAAACATGCAGCATCAAGGAAACATAGAAAACTTTTGGAAGTATTAATACCCCGGTAAGCCCTAGTCATAATGTGCAGTGCAGTTGTCAGATGGTGAAATTAATCTTCTCAATAAAGGCTTGAATTTCATACCTGGTTTTCTGGTTTATGAGGATACGACTGCTAATGACATCATGGCTTTTTGCCGTTTGATTAATTTAAAATTTTATTTTCAGTCTCAATCTCATACTCGATGATCTGCTGATTTTACATTTCGTAAATCTTCATTTATGCCTCCAACGGATAGACATGTGGCCACATTCCAACAGTATGTGCGCTGAAGGACTTACACTTTTTTGGCTTTGATTTTCATCTTCAGAAAACTAATCTTACCAACTTGAAAAAACAAGCCCTTGTACATCTAAAAGAGAGAAAAGATTTGGCTATTTGCCCTGCAGATAAGGGTGGGGCTGTGGTGGTTCTGGACTGAGCCATGTATTTAGCTGAGGCTAATAGACAATTATCGGATGGTCGATTCTACATGTATATGCCTTTGGATCCCACTGATAGATTTAAGAAGGAAACTGATGATTTTCTTAAGAATGCCTTGGAGGAGGGGATTATTAGCAAGATGGTATGTTTCCATCTTACTGGTGCTGATCCTCAGTCACAGTATCTGTATTTGTTACCCAAAATTCACATAAATCTACAAAAGCCTCCAGGTAGACCTATTGTTTCAGGTAGAGGCTCTTTGACTGAACCCCTACTGGCATTCTTAACTAAATATCTTAAACCTTTATTACCACTAATCAGGTCCAGGATCCAGGACACCACACACTTTTTGCATATCATTTCAGACACACAGTTGGAACCACATTGGCTTATGTGCACCTTGGATGTTAGTGCATTGTGTAACAGTACTCCTCATTGGGCTGGTTTAGAAGCCTTTCAATACTGGTTGAAAAGGGCTAATATATATCCACCGGGCTTTAATACACTTTTGATTTGTATGACTGAACATTACGTTCTTAGTAAGAATATATTTTATTTTCACGGCAAATGCTACTGGCAAGTCAAAGGTACTGCTATGGGAGCATCTTTCGCTCCCATATATGCAGATTTGTTCATGGGATTCCTAGAGGAACAACTGATTTACAACATTTGTCATAATTTATACATAAGAAGTGAATGAAAGTACTTATCTTTTTAATTTTGTGTTGGTCAGTGTTTAATAAATTGCAGTTTTACTGTGAATCTGCCTGAGCCAGCTTTTGTTTGGACTTTGTACATGGTTTTGTGCTTTGTTTGATAAAGTACAGTTGTGTACACTTACCATAAATGTAGACGTCTGAGTGTATTCACTGTTGCAGTCATTACATTTGGGTTATCTGCTTGCAGGTAGCCCTCAGTCGGCCTGATTAACAAAGTCTTGGGTCCTGCGTTGGTTGCAAGCAGATAACCCAAATGTAATGACTGCAACAGTGAAACATGAAGAACATCTCCACAGTGTGCTAGAATTTATTTGGTTAGCATAGATAAGAAAATGCTTTTTATACAATGTTACTTACCTCGGAGGTATTTCACCTTAAGATATTCTGGACTTGCTTTCTGGCCAGGTAGAGGATCATTCAGCATCACTTTAGTTTGTGCCTTTATTCCTTCATAAAAGTGTCCCATTGTAACATGACTTAAGCCTTTCATGTACTGGCAAACTTCATTGTAAGTTTCTAGCTGCAAACATCGCTAAGGAAATGAATGATTCATTAGTTATGCATCACACATATGTTTAAAAATCAAAATCATACTAAAACAGTGAGGTAAATACATTTTACAAGCTGTGGACTTACACACTGAAATGTACCTCTAATTTCTTCATTTTTTCTTCATGCTAAGACTAATAAGCATGCTACCAGCCTACAGCTTGAACAATAATGTCAAGGAATGGATCAAAATATGGCAAAATATATGCTTACATGATTATGAGCTAAAATGCTCAAATAAGGAAACAACATTATTAGATGGAAAATGTAATTAAGAACAACCAAATACGTGGATAATACTGCCAACTGCAACCCCAAAAAAAACTTCAAAGCAGTATTCACAATAAACAAAGCCAAGTCCACCAAGTCCACCAAATAAAATGATATTTTACTGACAAATTAAAAGACAACACGTGTACATCAACCATGAACGCCTTCACAAACCATTCATAAGCGTTTTCGTCATACTATTGACTTCATCAGATGACCAGCATGAATTAATTCAGCTAATTTATACTACAAATCCTTTATAATCTACCAATGAAATTCCATCATTCATTAAACAATTATCAAACTATAAAAAGGCTAAAATACCATAATACATTCACACTCATAATTAAAGAAATAAAATGAATCATTTATACTGTTTTTTTTAAACTGTTTTTAAAAAACTCACTATAAAAATTATTTAATTATAAAGATTACCATAAAAATTACTTAATAAAACAAACAAAATCTCCATCCTATACATACTTCAGTTAATAGTGTGCAATTAATGCCCTCTATTGGTAACTCATATTATTGCATTCAAAGTTTTGCAGACCTTAGCTTCAGTAAAGGTATTATAGAAATATAATCATTTAGTCCGGGGGCTTTGTCAGCTTCCAGTGTTACCTGCCACCAAAGTTCTCTAAATTCTACTTTTTCTTCCCAAAGCCCTCCTCTAATATCACTTTTTACTTGTTCTAAAACAATGAATTTATATTTATAATTGGAACAAACTTTTGTATGTTTATATAGTGCATTACTTTTCTTTCCCACCGAAATTTCATACACATGTTCGTAGATCCTTCTTTTTAGTTTCCTTTCAGTCTTTCCTATGTAGAAGGATCTACAGTTTTCACAAATAGCTAGATATACTATACCTTTTGAATCGCAATTATAATATTTGCCACTATTCACATACCTTCCTCTACTCTCTAAATAAATTCTGTCACTGTTAATAATATAGGTACATTGGGTACAATGCCCACATTTATAAGTACCTATCCTATTTTTCTTACATTCTATCTTATTTTTATTCTCTATTATAGATCTAATATTTCGGGAATTCTTAAAAATTACTTTTTGAGGTATACTAGCTAGATTTTCTATATCAGAAATAGCCACAAATTTCTTCCATTCATTTAAGAATATATTTTTAACAATGCTATTCAACCCATTATATTCAAGTATTAATGTTTGTTGAAATTCATCCCCTTCATGCTCATTAATATTATTATTTACAACATTATTCCTATCTTTCTTCTTATGAATGGGACAAAATTTGTCAAGTCTCCCTTTTTCTACTTCTTTCCTTATCTGTGTAATAAATAACAATGGATAACCTCTTTCTAAAAACATTTTTTCTAAAAATTCACATTCCTTCCTAAAGTCTGCATCTGAACTTGTCATTCTGCTCCCTCGGACAAATTGTCCCTTCACTATATTTCTTTTACAACGGAAGGGGTAGGCACTTTCAAAATGTAAAAAGGAATTACAAAAAGTAGCCTTCCTAAATATTTTAGTTTTTAAGTTTTGTCCATCCTTATAAATCTCCACATCCAAATATTGCACCTTATATTCAGAAATCTTGTACGTAAATTTAAAAAAATAGTTGTTTTTCCCATATATTCTGCAAATTTTTCTCTTCCAGCTATCCAAAAAATTAATATATCATCCAAAAACCTTTTATATAATATCCAACAGCTATTATATTCAGAATTTAAAATATATTTCTCTTCCCAATGAGCAAGAACTAAATTAGCATAAGTGGGGGCGCATGCTGCGCCCTTTGCTACCCCTTGTATTTGTTGAAAAAATTCCCCATTAAAATGAATAAAATTATATTTCAAAACTAGTTCCATTAACCAAGTATTTATTAATTTATCATTCTGTGACAAATTTGTATCCTCATATACTATTTCTTCAAACATTCTTATACCTTCTTCGAATGGAATGGAGGAAAACAAATCAATAATATCAATAGTAATAAATAATAAATGTTCATTATTCATATTATCTGGCATTTCCTTCAACAAGTCCCAAGAATCTTTTAAAATACATCTTCTTTTCATCCATACATTCTTTAATTTCTTATCTATAAAATTAGCTAATGGATAAGTTTTTGACCCTTCTGCCAAAACTATTGGTCTAAAGGGAGGGTTCTTCCTCATTTTTATGAATCTTGGGTATACCAAATATTATGGGGGTTCTAGGTTTATCTACTTTCAAATATTTAAATGTATTAAAATCTATTAATTCTTCATTTAATATATCTTGCAAAACCATATCTATTTTATTATAAGCTATGTTCATTTCATTTAGGGAGACGATTGAATATCTTGATTCATCCCATAGAATGATGTTCATTTTACTTTCATATAAAATACTATCCATTATAACCACCCCTTCCCCCTTTGTCTGGTTTCATCACTCTAATTTTCTTATTATTTTTTTATTTCATACATCAAATCCCTTTCTTTCTTACTTAAATTAGGTTTAAACCATATTTTATTTTCTTGTTTCCTTACTTCAGATTCTATATATTTTTTTCTACATTCTTTAATTGGGGATGTAGTGGGGGGTTATATATATTTTTTCGTCTCAATTCCTTATTAATTGGAACTTTTTTATTAGGAAACATAATACTTAAGTTAACTTTCCTTAAGAAACTTTTTATATCCAATATACTCCCTGTTACATCTCCTTTCCTGTTGGGAATGAATTTAAGGCCTTTGGAAAATAATTCAAAATGTTCCTTCTCTAAAACTAGTTCACTAAAATTATAAATAGTAAAATTATTAAACAAACATTTGTGCTGGTCAATCAGGATTTCTTCACCTCCATGTACAATGGGGTGGGGGGTCAATAATATTTCCCCCTCCCCGGAAAATTTTGCTGCTGGGGATCCTGTTTATTTTTCAATCTCTCAGACCTCCGTAGAGGTGGAAATGCGGTTTCATAATCCTGCCCATCCTCATCATAGATAAAGACTCCACCTTCATTACTGTTGAATTTATTCTCTCTAACATTATATTCATGGTCATAGTTCAAATATCTTCTACTAGGTATAGGATAGCATGTA
The DNA here is from genome assembly GCF_019279795.1 of Protopterus annectens. Taxonomy (NCBI): domain Eukaryota; kingdom Metazoa; phylum Chordata; order Ceratodontiformes; family Protopteridae; genus Protopterus; species Protopterus annectens. The sequence goes on from NC_056725.1 coordinate 861,879,413, forward strand.
TGATTCTCATACTCTTTAATGTCCCCTTCCAGTTTCTTTATCTTTCTACTCACTAAATTATCACATTTAATGTCTATATCCTTCCTAATATTATAGTATTTTTCCTTTTCTTCTTTGATAGAAAAAATTAAATCATCCTTAACATGCTGGTCTAGTTCATCAATATCCTTTTGTATGACTTCTTGGCATCTTATATTTTCTTTAATAATTAATTTCAATACATCAATGCCACATTTGTTAAACACTTCTAATAATTCCTTATGGAATTCAGTACCCATAACAACATTGTTTGGAAACTTGAATACACGTAGTCTCTTAGGGACAATGTCTCTCGATATACATTCCTTCAAATATTCATTCTCAATGTCCAATGTTTTAAATTTGTACATCAACTTTGAAAGTTTACCAATCTTATTTCTATAAGTGTCGTTAAAACTTTCTCGTTGATTATTACCATCAATTTTAAAACACATATTTACCCCTTAACCAGTCAGTAGTCTCTTTATGTACGTTTGTGAAAACAGTACCTGAATTCAAACCCCTTTCATTACTGGAGTTTAATCCATTATTAGCATTATTATTTCCATTAGGACCAGGTCTTAATTCCAAGTTTTTAAAAATAGATGGAGTATTAGCAGCATTAAAAGTACCTTCATTAGCTCCATTATTAGATTCACCAAGGTTGCCGGCTTCAAAAACTCCGCCAATAAGCTCTCCTTGTTTCCGGTTAACAGTTCCGCTCCGAGCATTCCACCCTTCGGTTCTGAAAGAGCACGATTGGATAATACTGCCGCATATCTCCACAAACGACTGACTGAGTGGGGTAAGTAATTCAACTAAAGCCGTTAATTGGCCAGTTTCCTCGTTTGTCTTGCTTCGTCCTGCCTCTTTGGGTCAAGAAGTGGCGAGCCTTCCATCGTGAAACCACGAAAAATACAACCAAGAACAACCAAATACGTGGATAATACTGCCAACTGCAACCCAAAAAAAAAAACAAAAAAAACCCTTGAAAGCAGTATTCACGATGAACAAAGCCAAGTCCACCAAGTCCACCAAATAAAACGATATTTTATTGACAAATTAAAAGACAAACCACGTGTACATCAACCATGAACGCCTTCACAAACCATTCATAAGTGTTTTCGTCATACTATTGACTTCATCAGATGACCAGCATGAATTAATTCAGCTAATTAATACTACAAATCCTTTATAATCTACCAGTGAAATTCCATCATTCATTAAATAATTATCAAACTATAAAAAGGCTAAAATACCATAATACATTCACACTCATAATGAGCCCCTACTTATGCTAATTTAGTTCTTGCTCATTGGAAAGAAAATATATTTTAAATTCTGAATATAATAGCTGTTGGATATTATATAAAAGGTTTTTGGATGATATATTAATTTTTTGGATAGCTGGAAGAGAAAAAATTGCAGAATTTATGGAATATATGTAAAAAACTAATTTTTTAAAATTTATGTACAAGATTTCTGAATATAAGGTGCAATATTTGGATGTGGAGATTTATAAGGATGGACAAAACTTAAAAACTAAAATATTTAGGAAGGTTACTTTTTGTAATTCCTTTTTACATTTTGAAAGTGCCCACCCCTTCCATTGTAAAAGAAATATAGTGAAGGGACAATTTGTCCGAGGGAGCAGAATGACAAGTTCAGATGCAGACTTTAGGAAGGAATGTGAATTTTTAGAAAAAATGTTTTTAGAAAGAGGTTATCCATTGTTATTTATTACACAGATAAGGAAAGAAGTAGAAAAAGGGAGACTTGACAAATTTTGTCCCATTCATAAGAAGAAAGATAGGAATAATGTTGTAAATAATAATATTAATGAGCATGAAGGGGATGAATTTCAACAAACATTAATACCTGAATATAATGGGTTGAATAGCATTGTTAAAAATATATTCTTAAATGAATGGAAGAAATTTGTGGCTATTTCTGATATAGAAAATCTAGCTAGTATACCTCAAAAAGTAATTTTTAAGAATTCCCGAAATATTAGATCTATAATAGAGAATAAAAATAAGATAGAATGTAAGAAAAATAGGATAGGTACTTATAAATGTGGGCATTGTACCCAATGTACCTATATTATTAACAGTGACAGAATTTATTTAGAGAGTAGAGGAAGGTATGCGAATAGTGGCGAATATTATAATTGCGATTCAAAAGGTATAGTATATCTAGCTATTTGTGAAAACTGTAGATCCTTCTACATAGGAAAGACTGAAAGGAAACTAAAAAGAAGGATCTACGAACATGTGTATGAAATTTCGGTGGGAAAGAAAAGTAATGCACTATATAAACATACAAAAGTTTGTTCCAATTATAAATATAAATTCATTGTTTTAGAACAAGTAAAAAGTGATATTAGAGGAGGGCTTTGGGAAGAAAAAGTAGAATTTAGAGAACTTTGGTGGCAGGTAACACTGGAAGCTGACAAAGCCCCCGGACTAAATTATTATATTTCTATAATACCTTTACTGAAGCTAAGGTCTGCAAAACTTTGAATGCAATAATATGAGATACCAATAGAGGGCATTAATTGCACACTATTAACTGATGTATAGGATGGGGATTTTGTTTGTTTTATTAAGTAATTTTTATGGTAATCTTTATAATTAAATAATTTTTATAGTGAGATTTTTAAAAACAGTTTAAAAAAACAGTATAAATGATTCATTTTATTTCTTTAATTATGAGTGTGAATGTATTATGGTATTTTAGCCTTTTTATAGTTTGATAATTATTTAATGAATGATGGAATTTCATTGGTAGATTATAAAGGATTTGTAGTATAAATTAGCTGAATTAATTCATGCTGGTCATCTGATGAAGTCAATAGTATGACGAAAACGCTTATGAATGGTTTGTGAAGGCGTTCATGGTTGATGTACACGTGGTTTGTCTTTTAATTTGTCAATAAAATATCGTTTTATTTGGTGGACTTGGCTTTGTTCATCGTGAATACTGCTTTGAAGTTTTTTTTTTTTTTGGGAAAATGTAATTACCCACTTCTCTTTTAGGAACTGGAAACATTTCAAGGAATATCTCCACATACTATCAATACACTTGCAAATCCACTATAAAATTTACTTCCATCTCAGATCACAAAACAGAAACACAAACAAGCAAATAAAACATCTGTACTCTAATAGTGTAAATGCTAAAATTACTTTTCACAACACTATAACAATCTTAAAGTTAAATAAGTCTGACTAGCTCAACACCTGCACAAAACATGTACAGTGATACATATCTGTCCAGTGGAAAAAAATGCATACTTTTGCATATTAGTCTACACAAGATGCATTACTAGACATCAAATTCTGAAGGTCCCTGCACCCTATTTTTTCTGCATACATGACATACTGACAGTGCATCTGATGTACAGTACTGAAGCAAGCAAGGTTAAGTTAATTTCTTGATGCACATAATCATAATTACAAAATTAAACTAATTATGTTTCCGATACAATACATGCATGTATAATACGTCCAAGCTCATACAGACACAGATTTATATAAACATTCATGACCAAAACAAAGAGAATAGGCAAAATTAATTCAGAGTTTAGTAGCTCCATTCCCCTACCCATACTATCTCTTGCCTAAACCAAACCAATAATAATCATATTTCTGAGTAAGTCCAGTGTGTTATGTAAATAAAACAGATGAAAGCCGACATCTATATCATCTTTTTTTTTTTGAGATGCTCAATAGAGAGAATCTTACAGTCTAGTAGTCAAATTAAACTGGATTACATAACGAGTTGCAGTTATTAACACAGCATATTTGGAAGACATGGTACTTTACCTTGTCACAAATGGATGGGGTTGACATAATGGTTGAGGTGTTAAACACAAAGTACAGTGTTTGATTCTCATCTTTGAAAGGATATTTGCTAGGTTTAAAAAGGCCTGCAAAAGCAGCTAGCCTAGTACTAATCTATATGCCTATGAATGAAGCTTGAAGATAGAGAATACAAATGCGTATTTATTGGAAATAGCGCACCCTTCCAAATACAGGCCATTACTCACCTAAAAAGGTATCGGTGTTGATTTTTTTTTTTTTTTTTGGTGGGCCACATTCAATCTAGTATCCTTATCACCAAATTTTAAAATGCCTATGAGTTGTGTGAAGTTAGATTTTAACAAGGATACACAGAGTTGCATAAACATATACATTCCGACTAACTGCATTTCATCATTTGGGCAGTTCTGCAAGTAGTTAATACTACCCATATATGAAAGAAATGCTTACCTTGACTGTTAGTTCACCAGTAAAAGAAAGAAGATGGACACAGAACAAGGCATATATAGAAATATCAAACATAATGCCCTGGAAATGCCATGTAATGCAGCCAAACACCAATTCTGTATAAGTAACATCAGTAATCTCCACAAAAACACCTCACTGGGTGGTGGTGCAGACAGCATCCCTGAGCTCATACACTGCTGCGGTAAGCTCACTTCAGAATTAATACCTATGTATCTGTGAGACATCATATCCTTTATTCTGTCTGTCACTATTACAAGATTATACATTTAGATTGTAAAGTAGTGTATTATTTCATACACAAACTTACCTGCAAACTGCTACTATGAAACTTCACTGTGGGGTCTATTGCATTTCCTTTCTTTTCTTCAACTATAGTTCTTCTCATCACACACAATTACTTTGCTTTACTTTAAATAATCCTTTGAAGTTTTTCTTCCTAAATGTACCCTTAATCCTCAGTCACCTTCAAACTGCAGAGCTTAGTTTTGCTAGAATATGCAGGTTTGTGCATCTGTAGGCATACAACACCTGGTTGTGTTTTTTAGCTATAATGTAACCTGATATTTGCTAACAGCATCACTGCATACATACCACTCCAAACAGCAGGGCCAAACTTATCTTCCTTCTAAATTAGACACAGCCATTAATATCAGGTTAATTAGTCATTACTAGGATTGCAAGCTTTACACAAGCTCTTCTTCTCCTACCTTACAGCTAATGGCCTACTGAGGCTGTCTAAACATGGTCTCATACAGCCCAGTAACACACAACTGATAAGTCATACAGAATTTATGCAAGAGATGCAAGCAGAGAATGTACAAGGCATGATTCTGTGAGTGCCCATCCACAGTCCATCCCACCTACAATGTACACTGAGATTCTTGTTAACTCACTCCTAGCTCTTCTGAGACTGGTAGACTACATACAGAAAGAGAGAGACACTAGATATTTGAACAGGCACTGCCAGTAAACAAACCTGTCATTGTGATCCCAAATCATGAAGCCATACACTGCAACCAGATAACCCTGGAAATGTTGTCATAGTAGGCAACTTCATGACATGATGATGAACAGCAGCAGCATGGATGAGGTTAGAAAAAGAAGAATCATGGTTGCTGTCCTGCAACCAAAACTGTGTATATTAACACGATACTGAAAAGACTGCAAGGTACCCTGGATGGCTCTGACACTGCATTTGTTCACGGTGGAAGGGGGGTGCACAATTAGCTATTTATTGAAATTTTTACCTGGAAAGTCAACATACAAGCACTGTATTAAGGATTAACAGACAGAAGAGTGTTGCATAAGACAAGTAGGAGTAATTTAAGAAATACATTACAGTAAAGTATTAGAGGGGATAAACAAGCTTAAGTGTTAATAGAGAAGTAGCGATGGAATGGTAATTTGGTTGTGCTAACTAGAAGTAGGTATAGTAGTTTAAGTACTAAAATAAAGTGAAGTATTAGAAGGGGATAAGAAGATTAAATGATTTAGCGCTTCAAAGGGAGGTATAAGAAAGTGGTGATAGATATCAGGAGAAGCCATGTCCCAGTTGAGGATCAGCGATAAAGCCAGGAGGCAGAGAGGAAATGTTTTAGTAATGGCTTAAAAAGATGAAGGTGAGAGATAAACTTCATTGATATATGAATTTTATTCTACTGACCCTAGCAGCCCTTTCTGGTTTGTAGATGGTAAGCAGTTGTTCACCGTTTGATCAAAGGGGAAGGTTTGGTAGACAGAATTACAGTATAGGGCTAATTTCTGAACAGGCAAATGGGGTATAGATGATTTTGTGGATTAAGACGAGCTGGGTACAAGACAGGTTGTGAGGAAGTTCAAGCCAGTTAAGTGTTTTTAGTGTTAAACAGTGGTAGGTCTAGTAATATTTTTGCTAGTAAATCTGTAACTTTGTTGTAGCATTGTTCAAGTTTAAAACTAAATGAGACTTGTATACTGGCCGTTATAAGGGCTCCATATAAGAGGGAGAGTAAGGTAATTGGTAGCTAGAATTACTTTGGCAGAGTTTGTATGGAATTTCTTTATTTTATGAAGTGTACCTTGTTTTGATAGGTTTTCTTGAAGCTGTTGTGGATATTTAAAATCGAAAAGACTGTCATCAACTGTTACACAGAGTAATTTTGTATATGTGATGTAACTTCAATCATGGTATTATTTAAGAAAGAAATTTTTAAGTTTTTTCATGGAAATGGGATTTTGAAAAAAGAAAGTACTTTAGTTTTTTTTTTGAGGATTTAGTAGCAGGTGATTATCCTATAGCCAACTTTGAACAGAGTTAAAAATGTCATGATTAATTCTCTTAAGTATGACATTATTTGAAGTGCACATCAGGGAAGCATCATCAATGTACTGCATGACGAAGGTTTGCCGAGAAGATTTATGTAGACTGTTAGTGAATATACTGAAGAGTAGAGGGGTCAAGAATGGAGCCCTTTGGCATGCCAGTACTAATAGGAAGGAAGGGAGAAAAGGTGGAAATCCATTTGACAGACTGGTATCTATTGATTAAGCAGTTATTAAACCATAGTAGTGTAGATTGCGATAGCCCTAGGGAAGACAGTTGTCAGAGGACATTTTGGTGACAATGTATCAAAAGCTGTAGAGAGATCAAGAAATACAGAGGAAACAAGTTTGCCTTTGTCTCTGGCTTTGTTAGTACTACTTGTGAAAGTTAACAAGGCTATGGTAGTGCTAGGCATGGGTCTAAAAACCATGCTGTGTGGGAATTAGGTGCTCTTCCTGAAGGATGTGACCTTGGGCATTACTCAACAGAAGAGATGTAACACAACACGAGGAAACTCTACTTAACTGTCTTAGGTGCAGTAAAGTCTAAAATGCTGAGAAATATCCGTCCTTCACCTGAATGGATGCATTCCCTAAGAATGCCACCTAGCTTCATAGTCAAATTTAACTAATTAGCTTCAATACTAGCACAGTTCATAGAAAATTAATTCTTTTTATCTCAGCAGAAACTTGTGGCTCACCATTCTGCTTTGCAGGGAATCAATTTCACATCCCTCCTTAGGGTGTGTGGGTCCTGAAGAGAAAAAAAAAGTGAAATGAAGAGGGCTCTCATCAATGCACTGTCATAGAAACCTGTATTAAGGATTCAGAGAGCTTGCCCAGATTCTGGGAACTAACACTTAGCATTGTTTCAGACCAAAGCAATGACAGGTAAATCCCCGCCAGTGTTGGATAGCAAGGTAGAGGAAAGCATATATAAATACCCTTTTTAGTATAAAATGGAAATGATTTATAATTTCTAGGTTGCAGCTGTACCCACCTATGACCCCTTAAAACATGAAAAACAAATTAATAACCTAGTAAAATGAAATGGCTAAGACAATACTGTCATTATGGGACAATTTCAGCTACTCTCATTATAAACTACACATGTACAGTTCCAATATGGGGAATGCACAAAGTGCTTTGAATTTTCTATTAGCAATCACCTTAAGACACTGATTACAATTCCTACTGAGGCAATAATATTCCTTATATCACTATCATAAATACTGCCACACACTATTATCCATTCCCTGTAAAATTTGATTAAGATACAGGCACATTCTCCTTAAAAAGCACCATTAAACCCTAAATAAATCTGTGACAGAGGCATGTTTTCCATAAATACAAAGAAAAACCTTGTTCAAAACAGCTTAACATTCTCTAACTTTTCCAGTTCCAAGCACCCACAGATTAATGATACCCTTGCCTCCATAATCTGGGATCTGACTCCCAATATAATTTATATGTCTACAGCCAACTGTATCAGTACTTCATATTCCATTCTACAAGTCCCTGTCTCGAAATACATCCTCATAACATGCAAGCATGGAGAGAGAGTCAAAATACTCCACTGTTATGAAGCTTAGATTAAATAATGTAAGAAGAAATGGATCGAAATTTCTTATAAATGTTACTCCATATCCCAAATCAAAGCCAGACGGAATGCAGCACTACATTATTAACTAAATTAATTTTACATGCAAATGTGTTCTACTGGCTCATCCTAGTAGTTTAAATCAAGAGGAACAGAAACATTCACAACTACATTAAAAAAATAGTTAAAACTAGGAGTGCAATGCAATGCTGAGAAGTCCAATAACATACTCTTTTGAAACCCATCTTTCCCGCACACAAGATACTGATAGCCAACAAAATTCATTATCACATAGTAAATCCATTTCCCGTTCAGATCTAGATAATAGACCATTACACTTACCTCTTGAACTTACTGAGGCAGCCAGCCTCCTCCAAAAAAACAAAAAAAATGCACAGCAGTCTGCTTCCTGACAGCATTCCTGTGATTTTTTACTGTGCCATAAGGCATAACCTGGCATACCCCTATAGATATCATAATGAATAAGCATCTCTCCAGGGCTACTGTCCATGACCTATAATACCAGGTCAAACTGATGGCAGTTCACAAAAGGGAAGGACTCCACATCAGACCGTGATATCTAGAGATCAATTAGTCTCAAGGGGATTCTACTCAGTAAAGGGTAGGATCATTACGCATCCGACATAGAATGATACTGGAGATCTGCTGTTCCCTGGCATCAATACTGTCTATGACGGGAGATGCTCTCTTTTGAAATTTGTGACTTTTTTGAATGTATTATTGAACATGTTGCATATCTCTTGAAACAACCTTTTTTAAAACACCTTTATTAAACTAAAATTTACACAGTAAAACAGGGACACACACATTAATAAAAAAGAAAACAACCCATAGTGACATTTTCAGTACATGCAAAAGTACAGTTTTGTACCTACCATAAATGTAGATGTTCGAAGATCCACATTGCTGCAGTCCTTACACTTGGGTATACCGCTGTCCTCGGTCGGCCCGAATACCAAAGTATATGGCTGACGTCGGTCAAAGGGCATTAATCTGACGCCAGGACGTCAGGGTATAAATGCGCATGACCGACGTCATATCCTCAGTCTTTTCTTGCCCCAGATGTCAGAAGACCCTAAACAGGGTAAAATCAAAAAACCACCAAACACTAAACACCCCTGCACCAAAACTATGTACAACTTTTACAAATATACTAAAGAACAACCCTATCCACACAACCACCCCTAAACACAGAGGGGAAGGAGGGAGGGTAAATTGGACTGCAGCAATGTGGATCTTCGAACATCTACATTTATGGTAGGTACAAAACTGTACTATGTTCTTCATCTCACATTGCTGCAGTCCTTACACTTGGGTAGATTCCCAAAGCAGAGGTAAGGGAGGATGGCAAATCATAGAGAAGCAGGAGCTGCCAAAATGCCCTGTAAAATAGCAGTGGCAAAACCAGCCCTAGATTTAGAGTAGAGAGGAAGGTGGTAATGCTTAGAGAAAGTATGTACTGAACTCCAAGTAGCTGCCTCCAAAATATCCTTAGTTGCCACCCCCCTTAGAAAAGCTGTAGAAGTGGCAGTAGCCCTAGTGGAATGAGGTCTAATCCCTGTTGGAATCTCCTTGCCATGATGGGAATAACAAAAAGCAATGCAAAACCCAATCCACTTAGAAATAGTTTGTTTTGACACAGGCTTGCCCTGAGAACACAAAGCAAAAGAAACAAACAACTGCTGAGACTGCCTGAAATCCTTAGTCCTGTTTAAGTAATAGCGTAACTGCCTGTGCACATCTAAAGTATGCAAAATCTTTTCCCCCTTATTTTGGGGGTCTGCATAAAAGGTAGGTGAATGAATAGTTTGGTTTAAAGACACACTTGAAACCACCTTAGGCATAAAGGAAGGATTAGTACGTAAAGATACCCTATCCTTATGGAAAATCAAGAAAGGCTCAACCGCCATAAGGGCCTGCAATTCAGAAACCCTTCTTGCAGAGGTAATGGCCAACAAAAAAGCAGTCTTCCATGACAAATATTTCAACTCAGCAGTAGCTGCAGGCTCAAAAGGTTGTAGAGTGAGTTTTTCCAACACATAATTGAGGTCCCAAGCAGGAGTAGGAGCTCTACGTGGGGGTCTTATGTTCTTTGCCCCTCTAAGAAATTGCTTGAACAAAGGATGAGAAAACAATGGTGGATCACAGTCGTAGTGAGCTGAAATTGCTGCAGCATGAATCTTAATGGAAGAGAAGGACAAACCTTTGTCCAATAACTCAGTAAGATATTGAAGAGCCACACTCAAATTAGGCTCAGAAACATCCAAATCCTTTGCTGCACTCCAAAACAAAAATCTCTTCCATTTGTCTGCATACACTTTCCTTGTACTAGGTCTTCTAGCTTCCATAATCACATTCAAAACTTGTTGAGGAAGTTGAGCCCTGCTATGGGTCAAAACAGGATATGCCATGCTGTGAGATGAAGAGAGTGAAGCTTGATATTGAGTAGATGACCGTCCTTTTGGGACAACAGGTGTGGAATCAAAGGCAAGGGCCAAGGCGGTTTCCTTACCAGACTTCTCAGTAATGGGTACCAGTGCTGTCGAGGCCAATCTGGAGCTATCAGGATCATTCTTGGTTTGTCCTGTCTGACCTTTAGAAGTACCTTTAGGAGGAGAGGAAGAGGCGGAAAGGCATACACATGAAGATTTTTCCAACTGAAAGAAAGAGCATCCACTTTCCAAGCTGCGTGATGAATCCTTTTTGTGCAAAACTTTGGCAGCTGGTGGTTTAGAGGAGAAGCGAACAGATCTATGTCTGGAGTTCCCCATGACACTGTCAATTGCTGAAATACATGAAGATCCAATTGCCACTCGTGGGGATCCATGATTTGCCTGCTTAACACATCTGCTAAGGAGTTCTGCACTCCCGGCAGAAACCTTGCCTGAAGATTTAGTTGTAAACTGAGAGCAGTGTCCCACAAAATCATTGCTTGTCTGCATAGAGGGTAAGAATGTGTTCCCCCTTGTTTGTTGATGTACCACATGACAGTTGTGTTGTCTGTTAGAATCAGCACCTGTCCTGGGAGAAGTAAATCCTTGAAAGCCATTAATGCAAACTGGACTGCCAACATCTCCTTCAAGTTGATATGTAGATGCTGTAGTCTGACAGGCCACTTGTCCTGTATCCACTTTCCATTGAGATGAGCTCCCCAAGCTTTGTCCGAGGCATCTGTTGTTAGAATCTGACTCGCCTCTGGCCGGGTCACAGAAACTCCCTTGTTTAGGTGACATTGCTGAGCCCACCACAAAAATTCCTTTTGGATGCAAGGTATTATTTGAATAACAGTGTCCAGATCCTGGCAGTGCTGTGTCCATAGATTTTTGAGATACCATTGTAGCTTCCTCATATGCAGTTTGGCATTGGGAAGCACCAGAATACAAGATGCCATGAACCCTAAGGCTTGAAGGACTGTCCTTGCAGTCAGCCCGGACTGATGTGATAGTTGTTGGAAGTAAAGGGAAAGATTCTTTTGTTTGTCCGGGGTCAAAAAAGCCATCTGGGTTGCTGTATTCAGTCTCACACCCAGAAAGCACATGTCTTGAGAGGGTACTAGACTGGACTTTGTTTCGTTCACAGAATACCCCAGGCATCTTAGCACTGCTATCACATATTTCAAATGCTGAAGAAGCTCGTCCTTCCCTTGAGCCAGAATCAGGCAATCGTCCAAATAAGGGTAGATCTGTATTCCTCTCAATCTGAAGAAAGCTATCACTGGAGCCAGAACTTTTGTGAATACTCTGGGCGCAGTAGATAAGCCAAAGGGCAATGCAGAGAACTGATAATGAGAATTTCCAGCTCGAAAACGCAGATACTTCCTGCAACTTAGTGTGATAGGAACATGAAGATAAGCCTCCTTGAGATCCAAAGTTACCATCCAGTGATCTTTGCCCAGCAGAGGTAAAAGCTGTTGTAATGTCAGCATCTTGAACTTGGGTATGTCCAGAAAGGTGTTGAGGATAGACAAATCCAAAATTGGTCTCCACGTATTCCCCTTTTTTGGCACTAGGAATAGGCGAGAATAAAATCCTAGGCCCCTTTCTGTCATAGGCACCGGTTGTATGGCCCCTATCTGGAGTAACAGAGAAATTTGTCTGTAAGCTTCTAGTCTGTGTTGAGGAGGAATGTCTGGCATGCCTTTGAAAGGGGGCAAGGTATGGAAATAAAACCTGTAACCGTGGTGAATGATATCCAATACCCATCTGTCTTGGGTAATTAAATTAGAAGTTATGTACTCACCATAACGTTCCATCTGAGTAGGTGTATTCATTTGTCTGCAACCTGTGGGTTGTGGATCCGATATCGGATCCGAACCGGCATGGTTTTCCAGCTATGGATCCAAGCTCTCAGCTCCTCCCCTCACCCATAATGCCCTGCTCTACCCTCATGACCTCAGATCGAGTTTGCCAAAGCAACAATACCCTAAAAGGGTAACAAGGAATATGCAGGAAACTGAAAGGCCAGGGGGATAGGAGGGCGGGATGGTTGCAGACAAATGAATACACCTACTCAGATGGAACGTTATGGTGAGTACATAACTTCTAAATCTGAAGTAGGATATTCATTTGTCTGCAACCTGTGGGACAGAGTCCCCAGCTACCTGAAACTTGGGCGGCCATCATGGAAGGATATTCCGGAGCACCTGGAGCCAAAGGATGCTCTACCCCTAGATGCAAGATCCAACTTATAGTGAGAAATAAATGTATGAGATGAAGCCCACGTGGCTGCTGCACAAATATCATCTAGAGGAATCCTAGCCTTGAAGGCTGCCGAGGTAGATACTGACCGGGTTGAATGGGCATGAACACTCTCCTGCAAGGGCCTTCCTGACGCTTGATAAGCCAATAAAATGCACTGTGAAATCCAGCGGGAAAGAGAAACTTTAGAAATTGGCTTGCCCAAATTGAATTTTGCAAAGGAAATAAACAGCTGGTCGGATTGCCTATGACCAGCTGTCCTGTTGAGATAAAATCTAAGTTGCCTGTGAACATCTAGTGAGTGTAGCTTATATTCACCTTTGTTTTCATACTTAGGGAAGAAAACAGGGAGGTTAATGGATTGATTAATGTTTGCTTCAGAAGCGATTTTAGGAAGGAAGGACGGGTTGGTCCTGAGGGAGACACGGTCCGGATAAAATACCAAGTAAGGAGGTTTAGCTGATAAAGCTTGAAGTTCAGAAACTCTCTTGGCTGATGTAATGGCCACCAAAAGGCTGTCTTGTAGGACAAGAATTTGAGATCCACAGAGCCTTGGGCTCGAAAGGGGAGCGTCAAGGCCTGTAGAACCAAAGAAAGGTCCCAAGGAGGAACTGCTTGTTTTATAGGGGGCCTGAGAAGGAAAGTACCTTTAAGAAATGTTTTGCACAATTTGGCTGACATAAGAGGATTAGACTCTTGCCCAATGTGGTAGTGAGAAATTGCCGCCAGTTGAACTTTGATTGTGGAACTGCTGGCACCTTCATGAAAGAGAGAGGTTAGAAAATCAAGCACTACAGGGAGAGGAACCGTGAAGGGATTTAGGCCTTGCCGCTCCGCCCACACAGAGAAACGTTTCCATTTGCTTCGGTAAACCTTTCTAGTGGATGGTTTGTGAGCCGCCACCAAAATAGCCTTTACCGGTGAAGAAATACCGGGAGTCCTTATCAAGAGTGGAACTGGAGCAGCCAAGCGGTCAGCTTCAGGTTGTCCAGGTTCGGAGGAGGAATGCAGGATGGATGGGATATCAGATCCGGAATGGGATCTAGAATCCAAGGAGGATTCACCGAGTGAGACCTTAGGAAGGGGAACCAGATCTGTCGAGGCCAGAATGGAGCAATGAGAATCATTCTGCAACCCACCCGAGAGGCTTTCTGAAGAACTTGCAGCATCAGAGGCAAAGGTGGATAGGCATACAGAAGACCGGGTGGCCAAGCATGCACCAGAGCGTCTCTTGGGGTACCTCCGGGAGGAGGTATTAGAGCGAAAAAACTGTCGCACTTGGTGTTTGAGGGAGAAGCAAAAAGATCGCATGAAGGGGTTCCCCACCGTGCGAATATGCGTTCCGCTACTTGACAATTGAGAGACCACTCGTAAGGGGTCAGAATGGTGCGAATGAGCTTGTCCGCTAGGATGTTGGACCGACCCGGAATGTGCGTTGCTATGAGAAAGCGATTGGTGGAGATTGCCCATTCCCAAACTCTCATGGCCTCTCGACAAAGAGGGTAAGACCTTGTTCCCCCTTGCTTGTTGATGTACCAGACAACAGACATATTGTCCGATTGAATCGCAATTGTTCCCAAGGGAAGAAAGTCCTGAAGTGCTAGCAACGCTAAGAGCACTGCTCTCAACTCTAGAACATTGATATGCAGTAAGGTCTCTGAATCGTTCCACGTGCCTTGGACTGTCCGCCCAAAGTGCCCCCCCACCCGAGACGGGAGGCGTCCGTGGTCACCGTGGCGAGAGGGGGAGAAGCACAAAATGGGCGACCCTCGTGGAGATCCGGGGAGTGGAGCCACCCCAAGAGGGACCGCTTGCAAGCCTTGCTGATCGCTATTGGATGATGCATGGGGAGAGCAAGGTATGACCACTGTACTAAGAGCGTCCACTGTAGAATGCGCATATTGAGCCTGGCAAGAGGAAGAAGTGCTATAGCCGAAGCCATGGACCCTAGAGCCCTCAGGACCAACTCCGCTGGGACAGAACTTGAATGGAGAATGGCCCGCACCTGGAGCTGCAGATTTAGAACCCTGTCCGCAGTGAGGAAGGCTCGTAAACTCCTTGTGTCTAGTCTGGCCCCTATGAAATCTAAAAGCTGTGTGGGCGCCAGGTTGGACTTTTTTGTATTTATTGTAATGCCCAGCAATGGAGCAAGATGGAGAAAGGAGTCTCGCGCCAAGAGAAGTAGATGCCTTGTTGGGGCGGTAAGGAGCCAGTCGTCCAGGTAGGGAAAGACCTGCACCCCCTGAAGCCTCAGGTGGGCCGCTACCACTGCTAGTACTTTGGTAAACACCCTGGGGGCTGTGGTGAGACCAAAGGGAAGGACCCGGAACTGGTAGTGACTGGCTCCCAGCCGGAAGCGGAGAAATCTCCTGGAGCGCCTGTCCATCAGGATGTGGTAGTACGCGTCCTTGAGATCTATCGAGCACATCCAGTGATTTTCTCCCAGAAGGGGGAGAATAGATTGTAGAGTGACCATTCGGAATTTTTCTTTGGGGACTGCCAGATTCAAGAGAGAGAGGTCTAGGATTGGTCTTAGTTCCCCCGTCTCTTTTGGCACTAAAACGAATCTCGCGTAGGACCCTGATCCGATCTGGTCTGGGGAACGGGCTGGATGGCTCTTTTCTTTAGCAGATGGCCAATTTCTGCCAAAGCGGCCTCCCGTTGACCGGGTGGAACGTCTGGGAGGGACTTCAACTTTGGAAGGTGAAGGAAAGGAATGTGATATCCCCTGGATATGATTTGGAGAACCCAGCGGTCCGATGTTATGGACTCCCACGCCGCTAGGTGCCCGAACGTCCCCGACTGCCTCCAGAGTAGAGCAGTCGGGCAACCCTCAGGGTTGCTGCGGGTCGCTCAGAGAAAGGTTCCCTGGACCCAAGTTTCTGGGAGCCCCTCTGCCTCTAGGGCGGCGTCCTCCCTGTCCTCCTCTGCCACGGAAGGACTGGTTGTCCGGAGCAGGCTGGGACTGCTGCGACTTCCGGAACCACATCTTCTTCTGACCCTTTTGGTTCCTAGAATAGGGCCTCTGGGGTGCAGAGAAGCGGATTCCGACGGCAGACAGCGTCTTCCGTCCTTCGCTCTGGGTCAACGCGTCGCGAACGGTCTTGCCAAACAGAGCAGAACCATCAAAGGCGTTGCAACGACGCCTTGAAGGGCTCAGAAAAATGCAGTGACGGAGCCAGGCCTGACGTCTAGTGACCAGCCCTGTCCCCGCAGCTCTAGCGGCGCCCTCCGTAGCATGGGAGAGTAGCCGCATAGAAGTATTTGTGACTGACCTAAGAGTGGCCATTTTGGTGGAGTGCAGAACTCTGTCCTCCTCCGAAATGGACTCAGGGGGGGATGCAGCGTATTCCTTAATAAGATCTCGCTGCATCCGAATAACATGTGCCAAATAGTTCAGCGCCCTTACCGAGAAGGTCGCTGAACTGAACATCCGCTTCCCCAAGCGGTCCATCATCCGAGACTCCTTGCTCGGTGGGTGGACTGAGGGACTCTCCTGAGCCAGTTCCCTCTTTGTGGCCGCCGCCGTCAACATGGCATCTACGGGAGGCCCCTTACTCCAATGGGTCCTGTCGGAGGGCGGGCTAAGGATCCTATCCGGTCTTTTGGGAATTGGCTCCACGGTGTCCGGTTCCTTCCACGCCCTGGTGGTAATAAGGTCCACCAGGGGGTCGGCACCGGGGGACACCCAAGAGGTAGACGGGCCCGTTTCGAATGCCTCCAAGAACACGGACTCGTCCGAGGAAGACTTGGGGCAGACCACCCCCTAATACGGAGTATTTCCATGATGTCTCCAAGGAGACATCCTCGGGGTGACCGTGGGGAGCCTTCCCTTCCTCCAAGTCCGTGTCTTCAGTGAGAGACTCGGGGAGTCAATGTGCCTCCTTTGCGTATGCTTGCGAGGGGCCTCCTCTGGGGGCTGTCAGAGGAGTCCTCGCAGCAGCAATTTGCTCCATGGGAGCAACTTGGGGCACAGAAACGGGCTGTCCCAGGGCCGGATGGTGGAAGCCTGGCCCAGTGCAGAGGGAGCGGGGACGGAGCCGAGCAAGTGCCGGGGTCCGGAGGCCCTCAACAGAGCCCTCTCCACTACATCAAAGCCGGGGGAGCCGACCTCGACCAAAGGATCCGACAATCGGCTCCCCTCGATCCGAAGAGTGGATCGGAGCCGCCGCAGCACTCGGATCCGAAGGGACAGTGCGCACCGACACAGACGGCGCCGAAGGAGCACTGATCCCCGGATCCGGCTCGGATCCAGGCTCCGAGATCGGGTCCGACACTCGAGGGCAGGGTCGGGTCCGGTACCAAGTACTATCGGCTCCGACCTTCCCCGCCCGGCTGCTCGGCTCCAGTTGCTCCGAACCCGGATAGCGGGTCGGAGAAGGAGCAATAGGCCTAAAAAAGGGTGTTGAGCTCCCCCCCGGAGGGGGGGGAGGCAAGAGCACTCCCATCTGCATCTGGGCCTGGATGAACCTTCTCATCATCCGGTCCAGATCAGCATCAGAAAGGCTATGGGTCGATCTCGACGAGGCTACCGAGGTAGGCCTGGAATGCCTCCTCGATAGCCTCGACGGAGATCGGGTCTCCTCCTCCTCAGGACCCGGTGAAAAGCTAGGGGACCGGAGCCGAGAAGGAGGAGACCGACCCGACAACGGAGCCGGGGGAGAAGCCCGCTTGGCTGGCGGGGCCGAAACAGAGGTCTCGGCCCGCCGCTTGTGGTGCTTCTCCCTCCGGTCCTTTTTAGCTGCAACCCTCTCCTCTCCAGAAGCGGGAGTTTGAGTCCCAGGAGCAGGAGGGGGTGCCACAGGGGGAACGACTGTATCCACAGCAGTCCCCGAAGGAGCGGAGGCCGGAGCCGAGTCAGGCGGCAGAAGGCCCGCCAAGACAAGCTTGGACCTCCGCTCCTTAAGTGCCCTGGGGTTGAACCCTGCACAAATGGAGCATCCAGATGTGAGGTGTTCAACCCCCAGGCACCTAACACACCGAGTGTGGCCATCAGCCGGTGACAGCTTATTGCCACACTCGGTGCATTTAGAAAAAAAAGATTTAGGCTGGTCAGCCATGATCTATAACACTAAAAACTACTGAAAGTAAGTTAAAACAAAAAGACACACAGGCCTACACACACACTCTACGCAACAGCGAGGGGAGGGAATAAAAATTACTTAATTTAACTCAAGAAAACTCAAAATACACTTTTAAGAAAGGGGAACCTAAACTTTCACACAGAATCACTCAAAAAACCAAAAAAATTCTCTATTTTTTACAAGAAAAGAATCCACTTAGCTGAGAGCTATGTATCCAAATCCAGTCACCAGCGCGGCAAACGAGATCTGAGGTCATGAGGGTAGAGCAGGGCATTATGGGTGAGGGGAGGAGCTGAGAGCTTGGATCCATAGCTGGAAAACCATGCCGGTTCGGATCCGATATCGGATCCATAACCCACAGGTTGCAGACAAATGAATATCCTACTTCAGATCTCCAGTTTTCCTTGAAAAGTGTCAGTCTTCCTCCCAAAGGTGCTGCCAGACGGGAAGGTTCTGGCAGTTGAAAAGGTAGGTCATTGGGTCTGTCTACGAAAGGGCTGACCCCTGCCCTCACCGGAAGACTGTGCAGGTGAGCCCCCTGTTCTCGATCTAAAAGAGCCCTGAGCTCTGCCCCTACCACGCCTAGACCTACCCCTAGACTGGGAATCATAAGAAGGATATGTCCACCCCTTGGTTGGCCAATTTCTACTAAACTTTGGAGGCTGAACCTGTAAAAAATCTTTAACAGTGTGCATAGACTTAGCTTTGTCTTCCATTTTCTTTAAAACTGCTTCAACAGGAGAACCAAACAACACATCAGATTGCAAAGGAGCATCCAAGATCCTTGTCTTAACATGCTCAGCTAAATTCTGATCCCTTAGCCTGGCGTGCCTGCGTAAAACAGAACCGGTGGCAGCCACCCTCGAAGAGGCCTGTACAGCATCAAAACCACATTGTAAGGAATGCTTACCCACCTGTTCAGAAACATGTACTAGATCTTGTAACTCCTTACATTCAATACCTTCTGCCAGAGCATCTACCTTAGACTTTAATTGTGAAAGAAGATAGTTTTGATATCTCAGCATGTGGAATTGGCAATTCAAAGCCCTCATGGCTAAAGTTGAAGAAGTATAAACTTTCTTTCCCCATCTGTCTAAAGCCCTTGCCTCTTTATCCGGAGGAACCGGATTTTTAACAACAGAAGCCTTAACCCCTTTAGGCCCCTGAGAAACAGTCTCTGGGTCCGCCCTAGGGCTTTTAAAAAGATACTTATGAGCTTCAGGCACCCTATAGTACCTGTCCGGCTTAACAGGAGCGGGAGGTAAAGAATCAGGATTAAGAGAAGCCTCTGCAAAAACGTCTTCCACCACAGTAAGAACAGGAGGTATAGCTAAAGGCCTATGCTGGGGTAAAAAAAATTCCCTAAGTCTTTTCCTGGAATCAGAGAAATCCTGACCTTCCCATTTAAAATGCTCCCTCATGGAATGTAGAGTCTCTGAGAATGAAAAATCCTCAGGAGGAGAAGCAGTAGGAGTAGTGTCATCCACATCAGAATCAGAATAAGGAGAAAACTCCTGCAAATCTTCAGCCGAAGACTCGGAAGCGTCAGAATCTTGCTCAAAACTCCCAAGTTCAGGATCCACCCTAGGCCTTTTGTCAGGAGGGGGCATAGAACCCCTAATCATAGTAATTAAATCTTCAGCCATCTTAAGCATATGTCTCTTGGGCACAGGGCCTGAAGTACTAGGAGTGACACCTGCTGAAGCTAAACCTGGCCTGCCTCTGGGAGAAGCCTTGGGAACAGTAGGGGAAGGCCTAACCACCTTAGGGAGGGGGGGGAGGACAGTTACCTGAGAAGCCCCTTCAGCCTGGCCTACCTCCTGAGAAGACACATCCTGTAATAATAAAGTCTCTCCCTGGGACTCTAAAGAAACTTCTGTTCGAACCTCCGGCTCTACCGAGCCTTCTAAAGAACCGACGTCCGGGACGGACGGTTCTTCTAACCTAGGCCTAGGTCCTTTGTCCTTGCGTTTTTTCGACGAAGCGGGCGTCGGAGCATCCGACGGCATTTTGTAGTTGCACCGCTTCCCGAAGACTAACCTGGCACAATCTAATCTCCTCTTTATAGTACGTTTGTTAAACCTAGCACAAGAGGGACACCCAACAACGTCGTGCTCAGGCCCTAAACAAGGTATACACAAGTTATGGTAATCCCTATGTGGTATCTGCTTCCCACAAGAAATACAGTTATTTACTTTTTCTGACATCCGGTAAAATACTGAGGCAAGAAAACCAAAATATTCCCAACGGGTACTTAGCCAACTTTGATTCGGTCTGAAACTCCGATTTCGAAAATCTCAGGACGCCAACCCGCACCGCAACGTTGCTTCTGCATCGGACCACGCGGCAAAAAAGACTGGGGATATGACGTCGGTCATGCGCATTTATACCCTGACGTCCTGGCGTCAGATTAATGCGCCTTGACCGACGTCAGCCATATACTTTGGTATTCGGGCCGACCGAGGACAGCGGTATACCCAAGTGTAAGGACTGCAGCAATGTGAGATGAAGAACATCAGTATGCATATATGCCTTATTTTTAAAAAAATATCACTCACTCCAACACTGCATTAACTGCTCAATTCCTGCCTTCCCTTAAACCTCACTCTTCCTCTTCAACATTACTTTGAATGCATTTCTCCAACAAAATCCAGGTATTTCTATGCAATTTACTCCTTCCCTTTCCTAAAGATTCCACCTCTAGTTATTTTATCTCCTTTACAATTATTCAGTACTTCAATTACTGTAGGTTTAGATTTTGATTTCTATTGATTGCCTTTTTGGTAGCCAAAAGCATTAAACTTAGAAAGGCCTTTACATGTCAGTGCAATTCAGATCCTATGACCTAGCTCAAAATAATAATCTATTTTGTTACAACCATTTGCATCCCACCCCAAGCATCTCTAAGTACCCTGTAGAGAATTATTGAAATTTGCCAATGTGTTAGACTCCCAGAAAACATGTTCTCAAGTACCTCGACACCTCCAACATTTGCTATATACCCGAGGAAAAATTCTCTGGAGTCTTCTTCAGGTATAAAATTTCTTGTGTAAACTCCTAAACTTTCTGGACTTTGCTGCATACTTGGGAGCCCTATAGATGCCCTCCAATTGTTCTTCTGTGAATTACCTTTATAGTATCTCTTCCCAATCCTTTCAAACCTCCTCTGATTGATTCTTATAGTTATCACACAATAATTTACATGCCCTTCTAATTATCCCACTTTAATAACAGCTTATGTCCTAGACTCACCTAAAAACTAAACCAGAACTGGTCTTTCACTTAGCAAACCTCTATACCTTTTTCTTTGCCTATAGTCCGATATCAATCCCTGGTAGGGAAGGCAGTCTTTAACCTGCAATCCAAACTTCTGCTTGGCGTCATCTCACTCTAGTTATTTGCTCCTAACATATTGGTTCCTTTGCTAATATTCTGCAGTAAATTCCAGCCACCTCTTGCTTAGTTACTACACCCCTACTTGCAATCCATCCCTACTGGCAAAAATCTCTCTTCTCCATTTCAATGTCAGCTTATTTCATAGAATATTTTCTGCTGCACTATGAATATAATATTCTATATAGTTGTTTGTTTTCTCTCCTTCAGGACTGGCTTCCTAAATCCTACTTTCTCTTTATTTTTCAGTCTTTGCCCTGTTTTATCATTATCTCCTTCCACTTTGATTTATAACCTACTTTTTTATCTGTATAAGCATTAACTGCATAGCTCTAAAGTATCCCTTCAAATCAGGTAATCCTAAACCACATTGTTCTATAGGAAGGATCAACTTATTCCGCTAAACTAGTGACTTTGTTTCCTCCCAAATAAATTATTTCACTTCTCAGTTATCATTTGCATCTCCTCCTCTAGTTGACAAAAATATATCTCATCCACACTATCCATATCCACAATCAAAAACTTTCAATTTCTCAATTTTTGTATTAACTTTGGTTAAGTATCTTCTTACATATCCTTAGCTGCCATCGGAAAATCAATCAACTTTTATGTGGGTACACAGTTTAGAATAACAGCCTTTCTTTTATTTTCATTAATATTAAATTCTAAAACCACCTGAAAGTGCCTCAAAATATCCCACAACATAATGCTATCTGAAAATAAAGCTAACATTTATCATACCAATTAAACCAATGTCTTTCGGATTTTCCCAGTTAGGGGTCGCCACAGCAGAACTCTGGTCCACTAATGATTGGCAGTGGATTTTTTACGGTGCCAAGTTGCCAGCCCGACACCCATTCACGCACACACCTACCTGCATGTCTTTAAATGTCACTCGACCACGGGGAGGACATGCAGACTCCACACAGAAGGCACTCCAGCCAAGAATCGAACGGGAGAACCTCTTGCTCTGGGCCTCAAATTTGAGAGCCCTTCATCTTCTTTGCCAGTGACCATATAAAACAAACAACAAAGGGAAAAGAGGACACCCTTGCCTTATTCCTCTGTTCAAACACATATTTTTGGAAAGGAACTTTCTCCACCTTAATTCTTGCCTCTGATCCTTTATATATCCTCCTAATTAACCCTACTATTCTGTCAAGGGAATGTAAATGCTACCATTGCCCTGCTCATAAAATCCCAACTGGTTCTATCAAAATGCTTTGTCTGCATCAAGTCCTACCAACAATAACAATGCTTTCTTACATCTTATATTCTACTTCCTTCTGGATCATCACTGCTGTATTAATGTTGTCACATGTCTGTCTACCCACCCCAAAACCACAATGATCCATATCTATCAATTTTGGAAACACCTCTGCCATTCTCTTATCTATTAAAGCCATAAACATTGTGCTATCATGATTTAAAACTGAAATGGGTATATACGATGGTAAGCCTGAAGGGGTTTGGGACTTTGATGTCAAGGTTTAGAACAGAAAGAAAGGCCTAGGACTGGTCTCCCAGTTCATTCTTTCTTTGGCACCAGAAAGATCTGTGAATAAAATTCCTATCCTGTTTTGTTCTGGAGGAATTGACTGTATGACCCCCTAAAGACAGCATTTGTTCCTGGACTAGCGGAAATGGAGAAATTTGGTTTGAAGGATAAGGAACAATCCCCCAAAAAGGAGGAAGGGACTTTCACTGCCAGCTGTAACCTTTCTGAAAGATTCTCAGAACCCACTTGTCTGGCATTATCTGATGCCACTGAGGAAAATGAAGACCTACACTTTGGGAAAAATGTGATGGGTTGCCAGGGTTGGAAGTCTTTATGAAGTGTTACTGATTGTGTACCCCCTTTTCTTTTTTTAAGTAGTGTTGCCAATGCTTTTTAAAATTCTGTTTGAAAGTTCTTTGCTCAGATTGTTTGTTCCATTTCTTATAAAAGGATCCTGAACTTTTAGGAAAAGTCCTATTAAACTTTGGAAAGAAGGGTTGTAAAATCAGTGTGACCCCTGAATTAACTTACCTCTTTCACCAAATATTTTATGGATCTCAATAGAAGAGGGGAATAAATAAAACCTAACTAAGGGAGCTTTGACATCCTCTGGTAAATTTTGTGAATGTAACCAAACAAACCTCATTATTGATAAAGTAGCAGCTGATATGGGTATAGCATTAGCTAAACAAAATTCAAACAGTGTTTAATTACACAAGTAACAGAAGCTATTAAGCACTTCACAGATGTTTTACTCTCTGAAGATGAGTGGTTAGAAGCCAGTTTTCTGATATTTTCAAAAGAAGAAAGCAAATATTTTGAAATAAGAGTCTGAAAATTTAGAATTCTTAATGCTAAAGTAGAAGAAACTTGTACTTTCTCACAATACTATCAAATGTTTTCCCATCTTTGACAGACGGGTTAGGGTTAGTATACATCAGGTGTTTGGCCACAAGTAGTTTTGCCAGTGAAATAACTGCAGAGTCTGACTTGGGTTAATATATAGCATACGCTGTTGACTCACTGGGCCATACAGACTGTGACGCCCACGCCCTGGCCCAGCAATCAAGGAGCCTCAATCCTCACTACTAACACCAGAGAGGGCGTCTCATATATGAGGAAAGGATAACAAATACACACAGTAAAGTGTAATTTCCCTTAAGAGAACACAGAGATCACAGTTAGTCTGGGGCTGGTAGCTCCCTTGCTCTCCAGGTCCCCAATACGACTCCCCACTGGCACAGCTATAGGGTCCAGATCTCAGCCAGCTGGGCAAGCTAAAATCTTCAGCACTCACTCTGTCCAACCAGTGCTTCGTGTCCCTGCCCAAGTAGCTGACACAAACACACACTTTGAGATAAGTTTATACAACCACACAGACTCTCCTGGGGAAGGCTGGCACAGGTTCTCCAGCTGTGCCCCTTTTTCCCGGACTATAAGATAGTACCAGCTGCCACCACCCACTAATATTTATCAGCTACTCAAAGGCCCTTAAAAGGGTGTCCAATTATTACTGTGCAATATTATTATGAAATTGGTAGTATTGCCTAGGGCTAAAGCTATTAAGAGTGGCTTTGTACAATTTTACCAAAGAAATGCAAGTACTCTAAAAAGCTTAAATTATCTCTGCAAAAAAACAGCCACAGTTAAAAGGTTTTAAAATATTTAATAATAATTTAAATCACAAGACAATACTTTCTACTACACAGTGCTAGTCAAGAGTTCAGAAATCTCACAGAAATACTTAAAATAATTCAGTAGTACAGTTCTGACATCACAGAAAAATACTTAGTCTAATCTTTCTAGCTCCTAGCTATTTCTAAATGAAATCACAAGGCTAAGATAACTTACATATGAGCAAGACAGTGCTGTGAGTTGGATGTTCAAGACAAAAATGCTTAATGCCTTCTGTTTCTCTCTGTTTAAATTGCTATTTTCAGTCCCGATTCCCATTACATAATTTTTACACTTTCCTGGGGTTTCCAGGCTGACAGATACTACATTCTTTTGTTATCGTGCAGCTGCAGGAAACTACAGCCATAAAAGACATTCCACATGTAAACTCTAGTAATTATTCCTTAAGTTAAAACAATAGGCAGGAAGCCTTCATCTAGTCCGGCCGGAACCGAATTGTAAACATCAAAGACAGTCATGAAATGCTTGACTTAGCTTTCTTACAGTAGAGTGCACTGTTGTTACATTTTTTCCAGTTCCACACGTACAAGACAACAAGCTTGCATTTCAACATTTCACAGTATTTTCTTTCAAGTCTGTAATTCAACATTCATATTTACAAATGATAGAATTATCTGCACAATTCTATCTGGCTAGGATGTCAGCCTTCACACAGACTTTATTCAAAATGAACTAGCGCTTCAGCATACTCCTCCAAAGGTTTAGTAAACAAATTTCTTTTACACCACATTTAAAACGAAAAAACAACCAAGCAGAAACAATCATCAATTAATCACTAAAACATCACAGGAAATACTTCATTATTTAAACTAAACAAAAAGTTATATATTACCATAACATTCCATCTGTGTTATCCATTTTCATTCTTCCTCAACTGATGGGTTTGTATCATAGACTCTGCCAGTTCTACAAGATACTTGGATCCAAAACTCTCAAGCTCTTCCATTTACCCATAATGCCCCACCAAACTAACATACTTCAGATCTGGCTGTTGTCTCAAAATATAAAGGGACCACATCTTAAAGAAGTTAATAAAATAGAATAAGAAAATGGAGCTGGAGCTCAAACAAGGAAAAAGATTCCTGAGAAAACTCTTAGGTCTTTCCAGAAGCAAAGGGATAGGGCAGATGCAGGAAGAATGAAAATGGACAACAGAGATGGAACATTATGGTGAGTATATAACTTTTGATCTGATGTTGCCCTTTTCCTTCACTCCTAAACTGATGGAACAGATTCCCCAGCTATTTGAACCTTGGGTGGCCCTCATGGAAAGATATTCTGGAGTACTGTACAGCCAAAGGCAGCTCTGTTCCTGGAAACCAAATCCAATTTGTAATGAGCAATAAAAATGTAAGCATTAGTGCAATTTGCAGCTGCACAAATGTCATCTGTTGAAGCCCTTGACCAAAAAAGTGAAGAGACCTCCAAAGACCTTGTGGAATGGGCTCTAGGAGGCTTAGGCAAAGATAAAAAAATGTGGCCAGTGTAAATTTGGAAACTGGCTTGCCCAATTTGTTAGGAGTGAAGGAAACAAACAACTGGCCAGTTTTTCCTGAAATCCTTGGTTCTACAGAGGTAAACACAAAGTTGTCAATACACATTCCAAAGACAGAGCATGTACCTCCCCCTTCCGTGAGAAGTTTGAAAAGAAAACTGAGAATTTAATGACATGGTTAATGTTGGACTCAGAAGCTATCTTAAGCAGAAAAGATGGGTTGGTCTGCAAGGACACCCTTTCTTTGTGGAAAACCAGGTAAGGAAATTTGAAACATAGAGCACAGAGTTCAACTATTTGTCGAGTTAATGTGGTAGTGATCAGAAAAATGGTTTTCCAGGATAGAAATTATAAATCTGATCTGGCTGAAAGTTCAAAAGGAGTTTGGGTTAGGGGCAGGGCCTGAAGCACAATAGTTAAATCCCAAGGAGGAACAGGATCCTCTAATGGAGGTCTAAGTAAAAAAGCCCCTTTGAGAAAGGCTTTACTTAAAATTTCTATGTGAGATTTTAAGTGTTAAATTAGACAAAACCTCATCAAGGTTAATCAAATAGCAACTCTCTTAAACTTCTAGAAATTACCTCCACAAAAGTGGCATACCTAGACTCAAAATACACCTTCCACATAATTTGAGTACATATTGTCTTCTGGAGAGAGCTAGTCATTGGTCTTGCAACTATGCAGGTCTATTGTTTAAAATGTATTGTTTTGAAGTTTTTGGTAAAATACAATATAAAACAAACAAGGTGGGGGGTTGATTTCCCCCCACACCCCCCAATGTGGGGGGGGCTGTGGCCCCCACACCTCCTTAACTATGTATACTAACTCCAGGATCACACTACAGTGGGGAAAAGGGCATATATCGTTTACTTGCCTTACAGTACTCTGCACAGTGCCATATATACTAACTGCAGTTCAGTGAAATGAGTTTTCAGTAATTTATGTTTTCAGCGATGTGGTCAGGGTGAAATGAAATTCAGTGAAATGAGATTGAATGAAACAAAGTAGACCCAAATGTGCACATAACTTGAACCGAATTTTCCCTATCACTGTTCCCTGAACATGCCTATAATAAGTATCTCCAAAAACAAAACATTAGTTAAATCACATTCCAACATCTTCAACACTTCTTGATACCCAGGCATCCCTCCAGGAAAAAGAGAAACAGCTTACAAACCCATCTTGTGGGGAAACAGAGGATTATAAACTACGTACATCTACAGCAGGAAAAAAAAGAGAGTCCTGCCTATACAATAGTGTATGTGTGGCCTATACAATGAAGTGTGTGTGTGTGTTATAATTTTGACTTAGTTTTTAATGTCTCAGATATTTTATTGAAAAAAGAAGCTTGGTTTATTTATATTTATAAAACTTTATTTAAACTATTCTGACCTAATGAATTGTTCATGAAATATTTATTATGATTTAATTTGAATAATGAAATTACTTACTATGGTGCTTTATATAGTGCTTAACAGATGCTCATTTCTTTGTAAATGTGGGGTAAAATAATTTTGTTTAACGTAGCTTTAAAGGCGTATGCCAAAGCACTACTTCATTTTGAATAACGTTTGCATGCCCATGGATTGCCAGTGTGTGCTGTGTATTAAAAAGTTATTTTTTTATACACGCGGCATTTTAAGTGAGGATCTGTGTTAAAATAATCTAATTTAGAGTTGACTCTCAGTCATGCTGCAGTCTTGTCTAGAAAATATCCTCTACAGCTAGTAAAAAGTACAGTTTTGTACCTACCATAAATGTAGATGTTCGAGTGCTAATACAGCTGCAGTCATAACAGATGGGTTCTCCTGCCGTCAGGCGGGTCCTCGTTGGCAATTCCAAAGTCTAGGTCCGGCCGGTTGTCGTCGCTTCTTCCCTGACGTCAGTGCAACAGGGGTATAAAAGAACCAGCCGACGCCATTTTCTTTAGTTTTTCTTGCCCCAGATGTCAGGTGCTCCCAGAAGGAAGGCAATACATAAAATTATGTAGTAATGCAATGCAATATAATCAAAAAACAGTAGTTGCAAGCAAATACACCATAAAAGAATACCCCTAGAGAGGAAGGAGGGAGGGAAACCTGGACTGCAGCTGTATTAGCACTCGAACATCTACATTTATGGTAGGTACAAAACTGTACTATGTTCATCGTGCATACAGCTGCAGTCATAACAGATGGGTAGAATCCCAAAGCTAAGAAAGGGGTGGTAGGCACTAGGTGGAACTAGGAGGAGCCAAAATGCCCTGCAAGACTGCAGTGGCAAAGCCTGCTCTAGATTTGGAGTATAATGGTAGGTTGTAGTGTTTGGAGAAGGTATGCACAAAACTCCAAGTGGCTGCTTCCAAAATATCCTTGGTAGGAACTCCTCTGAGGAAAGCTGCAGAGGTGGCTGTGGCCCTGGTGGAATGAGTTCTAATGCCTGTAGGTACAGTTTTGCCATGAAAGGAATATCAAAAGCGTATGCAGTGGGCTATCCATTTTGAGATTGTCTGTTTGGAAATTGGCTTTCCTTGAGCTCCTACCGCATAGGCCACAAAGAGCTGTTCTGATTTTCTGAAAGGTTTTGTTCTGTCCAAATAATAACGCAGTTGCCTGTGGATGTCCAAGGAATGTAGTAATCTCTCCCCTTTGTTTTGAGGATTGGGATAAAAGTAGGTAAATGTATGGCCTGATTTAAAGCTACCCTGGATACCACTTTAGGCATAAAGGACGGGTTGGTTCGTAAGGAAACTCTGTCCTGATGGAAGATGATAAAGGGCTGGACAGCCATGAGAGCCTGTAGTTCTGAAACTCTATGAGCTGAAGTGATAGCCAGAAGGAAAGCTGTTTTCCAGGACAAATATTGCAAATCTGATGAGGCAGCTGGCTCAAAAGGAGGCAAAGTCAGTTTTTCCAGAATGAAATTAGGATCCCAAGCAGGTATTGATTGTTTCCTTGGAGGTCTTAAATTCTTAGCCCCTCTGAGGAACTGTCTTAAAAGAGGGTCAGAGAATAAAGGAGGATCAGTGTTGTATTCTGCAGAAATGGCTGAGGCATGGATTTTGATAGAGGAGAACGAAAGTCCACTGCTTAGCAGTTCAGCCAAATATTGTAGTATTTGAGGTAAATTCAGTTTTCCAGGGTTCTGGCCCTTTTTCTCATTCCAGACACAAAAATGTTTTCATTTTGCGGAGTAAGCTTTTCTAGTTGATGGCCTTCTGGCCTCCAAAATTACATCCTGCACCTCCTTGGAGAGTAGGGCCTGCTGTGATGCTAAGGAATCTTCCATGCGGCTAGATTGAGTGTTTTTAGCTGACTGTGAAGAGTTTTGAAGCTGTGCTGAGTCAGAAGAAGAGGCATTAGAGGCAGGGTCCATGGAGGGTCAGGCTCCTCAGGAGTGGGTACCAGTGTTGCCTTGGCCAGTCGAGCAATGAGGATCATCTTTGGTCTGTCTGCTCTGGTCTTCAATAGGACTTTGGGCAGCAGAGGAAGAAGAAGGCATAAACTGTCATTGATGTCCAACTGAAAGAGAGAGTGTCCACTCTCCAGGCCTTTGGATGGAAGATCCTCGAGCAGAATTTTGTCAATTGATGATTTTTGTGGGAGGCAAAGAGATCTATGTCTGGCCTTCCTCATTCTTGGATTATTTCTGTAAAAACTTTTGGATGCAACTTCCATTCATGTGGATCTGTCATATTCCTGCTTAGGTTGTCTGCCAGCGTGTTTTCCTTGCCTGGCAAGTACTGTGCTTGTAGTTCCATTTGTAAGTCCATGGCCATGTTCCAAAGTGACATGGCCAGTCTGCATAGGGGATAAGAATGTGTTCCTCCCTGCTTGTTTATGTACCACATAACTGTGGTGTTGTCCGTTCTTATCAATAGTTGACCTGGTTGTAGAAGGTCCTTGAAAGCTATAATAGCCTTTATTACTGCTAGCATTTCTTTTGATTGATGTGAAGGTGCTTTTCTTTTGGGACCATCTGCCCTGAATGCACCGGTCTGTCATGTGCCCCAGTAGTCCGAGGCGTCTGTTGTGATGACTTGATTTGCTTGAGGCTTGCTGAATGGAAGACCTGTGTTTGTTTGACATGCTTGAGCCCACCACAGAAATTCCTTTTGCAGACATGGAATTAGTGGTATTATTGTTTCCAAACTGTGGCTGTGTTGAGACCATATGTTTTTTAGGTACCATTGTAGTTTTCTCATATACAGCTTTGCACATGGGATTAGTAAGATGCAAGATGCCATGAATCCCAGAGCCTGCAGGATTTTCCTTGCAGTCAGCCTGGTGCAATTTGCCAGTGCTCTTAAATATTGAATTAGTTGCCCCTGCTTCTCTGGCGTGAGGTAGGCCATCTGGGTGTTTGTGTCCAAATTGGCACCCAGGAAAGTTATATTCCGAGAGGGTATTAGCCTTGATTTCTCTTTGTTGACTGTGTATCCCAGAGAGTTTAATAACATTATTACATAAGCCAGATGTTTCAGAAGAATGTGCTTGCTGTCCGCTTGGATCAGGCAGTCGTCCAAATAAGGGTATATTTGTATCCCTTGAAGTCTGCAGTAGGCAATTACTGATGCCAGGCATTTCGTGAATACTCTGGGCGCAGTAGATAAGCCAAAGGGTAATGCAGAGAATTGATAATGGGTTGAACCTGCAAGAAATCTGAGGTATCTTCTGCAATTTTGTCTGATTGGGACATGCAGGTATGCCTCCTTGAGGTCCAATGTTACCAGCCAAGACTCCTTGCCCAGCATGGAAAGAAGTTGCTGTAGAGTGAGCATCTTGAATTTTGGTAGGAATGTGTTTAGGATGGAAAGATCCAAAATAGGTCTCCAATCTTTTCCCTTCCTTGGCACCAGAAATAGCCTGGAATAAAAACCTTGACCTTGTTCGTGTGTAGGTACCTCTTGAACAGCTTTCATGTTTATAAGATCTGAAATTTGCTTTTGTGCCTCTGCCCTTTGATTGTGTGGCAGTTTTGGCATGCCTCTCATTTTTTGGAAGGGTATGAAAATGGAATTTGTAGCCTCTGTTTATAATGTCCAGGATCCATTTGTCCTTTGTGACAACATGCCAATTTTTTTAGAATAGTGCCAGCTTTCCTCCTAAGGGGGCTGCCATTTGAGACCTGGTTGGCCTGCAAAGGGGAAAGTCATTGGGTTTGCTTTATGAAAGATTGTGAGTTGTCCTCACCACCTCTTTGTGTAGGAGCTTGCCATTGTCTGCCTCTGTACGATCCTTGTGATTGTCCTCTGCCCCTCGGGCATCTGTATCTGCCTCTTTGAGGTCTGTCTGTGGCAGGAAAGGACCAGTTTTTGGAAGGCCAATTTCTACTAAAACGTGGGGGTTGAACCTGCAGAAATTCTTTCACAGTTTGCATTGATTTAGCTTTTTCCTCCATTTTCCATAATACTTCCTCAGCATTTGCCCCAAATAGTACATCTTTTTGAAGAGGGGCGTCTAGTAATTTAGCTTTGACATGATCAGGCAAGGCTTGTTCCTTGAGCCAGGCATGCCTACGTATGACTGAGCCTGTAACAGCAGCTCTACATGAGGCCTCTAGAGCACCAAACCACATTGTAAGGTATGTTTACCCACTTGTTCTGCACTATGCATCAAATCCTGCAACTCCTTCAAGTCTGGTTGTTCAGGTTGTAACATTTTACTTTTCAATTGAGATAACAGAAACTGTTGGTAATTTAGCATATGAAACTGACAGTTTAAGGCCCTCATGGTTAAGGTAGCCGAGGTATATACCTTTTTTCCCCCACCTTTCTAAGGATCTGGAATCTCTCTCGGAAGGCAATGGATTTTTGGCAATGGAAGCCTTAACTCCCTTGGGCCCCTGTGAGATGGTTTCTAGGTCAGCAGCATGGCTTTTGTAAAGAAATTGGTGCGAGTCAGGAACCCTGTAGTACCTGTCAGGCTTAACTGGAGCTGTAGGTAGAGAGTCCGGGTTAAGGCAGGCCTCCGAGTAAACATCATTTAGGATGTCCAAGACAGGAGGTATAGCCAGAGGCCTGTGCTGGGGTAACAAAAGAAATTCCCTGAGCCTTTTCTTGGAATCTGAATAATCCTGGCCTTCCCAGTGGAAGTGTTCCCTTAAGGTATGTAAAGTTTCCCCAAATGAGTAATCCTCAGGGGGGGATACAGAAGGAATAGACTCCTCTGCATCAGAGTCTTCAAAAGGGGAGTAAGACTGTTCCTGATCATCAGAGTGTTCTGAAATAATGGAGCCCTGATCAGAGGAGGGGGAATCTTCCTCCACTCTGGGCCTTTTGTCCGGAGGTGGATGAGAACCTCTGATTAGAGTAATTAAATCCTCAGCCATTTTAAGCATCTGTTTCTTAGGCATGGGGCCAGGAGATGGGCCCTTTGTAGCTGGTCTCTTAGGGTGCATGGTTGCTTTAGACTTGGTGAAAGCCTTGATGGAGAAAGAAGAGGAAGGTCTGAAGACACCTTGAGTGGAGGTGGACCTGTCCACATTCTGTGTTTCAACGCCAAGAGTGGCTTCGGTATCTGTAGTCGGGGTGTGGACCGAGGAGCCTGCGACCTCGGGTACAGGAGACACCGCCAAAGATGTGTCGTCGGTAACCAGGGGCTGCGTAGGCGCCTCACTGAGAACCGGACCACGTGTAGTCGGCTTTGGCATGGTGTCGGTAGAGGCCGCGGACCTCGAGTGTCGGTCCTTGTCTTTGCGTTTTTTAGACAAAACCGGAGTCTGAGTATCCGACGACATGGTATAGTTAAATGCTTTCCCAAAAAAATGCTGGGCAAACTCTGCCCGACGCTTAACAGTGCATTTGTTGAATGTAGCACAAAAGTGACAGACCGAGACAACGTGGTCTGGGCCTAAACAAGGTATACAGAGGGAATGGAAATCCTTATGCGGTATTTGCTTCCCACAAGAAATACAATTATTAACTTTGCCTGACATCGGTCTGAGGCAAGAAAAGTTTCTAACGGGTACTTAGCTTTAAGAAGACTTTGGTTTCCAAATTTTTCGTAATCTCAGGAGCTGGCCGACCGGCACTTGCGAACTGCTTCTGCTTCGCACCGCTGCAAGAAAGACTGAAGAAAATGGCGTCGGCTGGTTCTTTTATACCCCTGTCGCACTGACGTCAGGGAAGAAGCGACGACAACCGATGCCGGACCTAGACTTTGGAATTTGGACGACCGAGGACCCGCCTGACGGCAGGAGAACCCATCTGTTATGACTGCAGCTGTATGCACGATGAACATCAAAAGGAATGCCTGCAAACGGACAAAAATCCAGCTGTAATAAATCTTAATATTTTTGCTGGTATACTGTAATTTTACTCTGGTCCCACTGAAACAATCCTTTCATTCTGGCAATAGCTTTAGAAGATAATTCTTAAAAGGGAATCTGAAGAAAAAACTTGATGTGATAGTCAATCAGGACCAGCTTTGTGCTTTCGGTGAAACACTTGCTGAAACAGCAGCTGCCTGACTGACAAGCACCTTGCAAACAAAGTCTAGAATTAAAACTCTTGTCATAATCTGAATATTATTTGTACACTAACATACTTCACTGCAGAGATATCACTGAAGTGTTGCATATATTCCTTATTTTCTTTTGAGAAGATTCTACTGTAGACAACTACTTATTACAGCTTTACATCCAGTATTGTTATACTTTATGTGACAATTATTATACACTTTACTATGAATCATATCTTGTGCAGTTTTGTTTTTGTAAACTTTTTCTTGCAAATAACTGCATTTAGTTATTTACTGATCTACTATCTTACTAGACTGACTGAGCGACTGATGCACCATGTTTGCATTTGGGGTCACTTTCTACTGAAATCTGAAGAAACAAAAACTATGAACTTAGCATAACACTACATTATGTCACTCATGCCCATTCGATATGACCTGTAGAGCTTCGAGCTGGTCATTGGATCTGACCCAACATAATTAGTGTTCCAGCCTCATGCATCTTTAAGAATTTTTCCTCCACTACTGCTTTGATCGAGTTTGGCACCTTGTCAATACTCAGAGAAACATAGAAAACATATACACAGATACACTAATAGTAGCAATTATACTGTTATAAACACTGTGAAAAATTCTTCAGATCCTATATGGTCAAGGAGATCAAGGAAGGGAAGTGGAGACGGGGGCTGTCTTATCAGATGGACATGAATGGCAGGATGCTAAGTACATAACTTTGTTTTCCTGCTGTGGGTCAGAATCCTAAGGTACTAGAACTCCAGGGTGGCATCATGACAGGAGACATTTGAGGACAGAGGCACTGAATGATACTCTAGACCGAGAAAATGGAATCCAGGTTGTAATGCTAGATAAAGGCATGCTGCACATATTTCATCTATTTAACAGCACCTGCCATACTAGAGTAAGCCTTAGGTTTACCTGGTAAAGGCTTGTGGTGTAATACATAAAGGTAATGCAATCAAGTAAGCCATCTGAAAAGTGATATCTTAGAAACCTTCTTAACAAGTTTACTGAGAGCAAAGGAAACAAAGATATAAGGATCTTTGCAGAAGGCAATGATTTTTTGAAGGCAGACACACAGCTGTTTATGTGCATATACAGTATAGAGAATGTAACAAAGGAATATGGAGGGGTGAGAAAGAAGATCCTCCACAGGATCTAATATACAGGCTCGTTCCCTGGGTTGAGGGCTTATAGCAAGGAGCATCTGTCTGGGCCAGAAGGGGGCTTACAGGATGACAGATGCCTAGCTTTGGCTGCTTTCTGTAAAAACTTGAGGATCAGGAGAAGTGGTGGGAAGACATAAAGGAGACAGGAAGGCCATTTCTAGATCAGACCATCCCTTGCTGACAGTCTCTGTGGAGGGATCATGATGAAGTATATGCTGAATCTGGTGTTCTGTGAAGAAGCAAAAAGGTCACAGCATGGAAAACCCCAACGATGGAAAATTTAATTTGATATCACCGGATTGAGGGATCACTTGTGCAGCATCTGAAACAATCTACTGTGATGGTTCATTAGGCAACAGAGATCTCCTGGAATGTGTGTTGCTATGAGAAAGCAGTGAGAAATTGTCGCTCATTGCTTCTATCATAAGGAACAGAACCTGATACCTCTCTGGTTGTTGATATACCAAATTGTTGTAATATTGCCTGTTCGGATAAAAATCATTCTTAGAAGAAGATAATCCTAAAGTTCCTGTAACACAAGGAGAACTGTCCTCATCTCTAAGACACTGATGTGAGTTTTGGCTTTGTCAGTACGACATAAACATTGGACCATCCATCCACTGTAATGCCCTACCCACCACCATCCAAGAGGAGGTGTCTGTGGCTACCAGTGCTACAGGGGAGGTGGGAGAAGGTGTCTGCTAGAAAGAACAAGAGGGGAATCCAGCCACTATGGCAAACATTTTCTATAACAATTAGTCATAGGTTTGGAGAGGGGGTGTAGAAGCTGCAACCAACTGACATGCAAGAAATACCGAAAAACTCTTGTGTCTTAATGTGCATACTAAACTATTAGAATCAATGACAACATTAGGCCCAGGACACTAAGAAACAGAGCTGCAGTGGGAGATGCAGCTTGAGGAAGGGCCCAAACAACCTTCCTCAAGGTATGAAGGAGCAATACTAAAGATTTTGTTGTGTCCAAATGGCAAACTATGAAAAAGATCCACTGGGTGAGGACAAGTTTACAAATATTAATATTCCCAAGGACAGACACAACCTGAATAGGTAACTTTTGGCCTCCAAGAGAACGAATGATTCTACTGTGGAAGCAGCTAAGAGACAGTCATCCAGATACGGGAAAATCTGGGATCCCTGAAGCTCTAGGTAAGGCACTACAATAGCCACGGATTTGGCAAAAACCAAAGTGCTGTACTGAGACCAAAAGGCAAGGCACAGAACTGGTAATGACCATCTCCCATGCAGAAGCAGAGAACTTCTGAGACTAATTTATTTTTATGTGAAGGTAAGCATTTTAAAGATCCACTGAGCAAATTCAGTTGTTTGATCAGAGACTACCCAAAATTGACCGCATCACTGTCACTATGAACTGGGTCTTTCTCACATACTTGACAGGGCTGAGGTTCTGCTTTTTCTTTGGAACTAAAAAAAATCTTAAATAAAATCCTGATATTCTAAGATCTGGTGGGACTTCATGGACGGCTCTTTTTGAGAGCAAGGAAACAATCTTTCCTTTGCCTCTTTTGCCTGATTGGTTGTAAAATCTGGCAGCA
Source organism: Protopterus annectens (assembly GCF_019279795.1). Taxonomy (NCBI): domain Eukaryota; kingdom Metazoa; phylum Chordata; order Ceratodontiformes; family Protopteridae; genus Protopterus; species Protopterus annectens. Next base: position 861,915,707 of record NC_056725.1, read on the forward strand.
GCTGCCTTGGTCTTGAGGCAGTTCAGAAAAAGGGTATAGAATGGCCTCTGGATGTGAACCCTTTGACCCACCTGTCCCACTTAATGCCTCCTACACAGTGTAATAACGAGATCATCAACCTTGGACTGCCCTTGGAGTGGAGCAGTAGTAGCACTTCAGGATAATGTGGTTGTCTATCCAAAAAGGGCCCATGAGCTCCTGATTCTGCAGAACTTCCCTGCCTCTGGCATGCATCTGTTAAAATGGTTGCCTCTGTCCCAGTTGCACCTATCAGAAGCAGCATCAACTGCTTGATGCTTGGATTTCCTGAACAATAAGGAATGAGGCCCCTTTTGGTTCCTGCTGTATGATCTCTGGGGAGCCTCAAACTTTAGTCTTACAGAAGAAAGCATCTTGCATGTACTTCTGCATCTTACCTTTGACCACTGGAACAAACAGTTATGAGTCAAAGTGGTCACTGGTGAAGGACACCTTAAAGTGGTCTGCAAAGTCACACAGGAGCAAGAAGGCTTGGTGCCTAAAGGCTACACCAGCCCTGGATACCCTTGCTACTCCATCTGCTGCATTGTGCATGTGGTACATGAAATAACGTAAAATATTAGACAATGTGCCTACAGAAGTCTCTGGCTGTTTGCTGGACTATGACATCAGTGGGCCTTTTAGAGTAGTAACAGCTTCTGGAGCTAAATCCCTCTACGTAGTTCACAGCCCTTAAGGCATAGGTGCCTAAAGCATATTCCCACCTCCCTAACCTGCCCATCTCCCTAGACTCCTTGTTGGGGGGGGGGCAGAGGCCAAATCATCTCGTCAGCTCTCTTTTTGGCAGCTGATGCTATGAGAATGGAACATCCAGAGGGGATTTCATCTAGTGCTGTCTGTCTTTTGGTGGTCAAAGAATTTTATCAGGCGTTTTGGGTACTGTTTCATGTGTCCAGCTCCAGTCATGATTTCTGTACTGCCATATCAATAAGCTTATCTGCTGGAGAGACCACCCATGAAGTAGATGGGGCTGACCTGTACGTCTCAAAAAAAACCTCCTCATTCTGAGGGGGGATGGATGATCCAGGATCTCCTTTACTGCATGAATTCCAATACCTTCCCAAAGGAGACCTCTTACAGGATGAGATTGTTAGGAACCCTGTCTATTCTTCAATTCAGTATGCAAACAGGAGTCTGTCTTCTCTTACAGGCACTGGGTGTGTCAGGTGGGGTATGTCCTGACTCCTGTAAGGACCCTGCCTGCTGTGCAGCAGTAGCTTTAAGGCCTATAGCTTAACTTTGACCAATGGATGCTTGATCAGGGAGTGGAGAGAGAATGAATGTAGTCTAGGGGTGGTGCTGATCCCCGTGAAGCCTGTTTCTCAACTCCAAGTGGAGAAGTTATCCTCCTCCCCATAATCCTAAAGGCCATATCAGCCTCTGCTAAATCTGAAGGTGTCACCTCTCCAGATCCAGTCTCCACAGACGGGAAACAGAGCACAAAATGCCAACCCCAATGTGGAGGGGGTGGTGGCCTAAAGGAGGGAGCGGGATGGAAGACTCAAATGCCGAGGTCTCAGACACCACCACCAAAGGAAAATGGGGCAGCCTGAAAGATGGCATAGAGGCTTCAACATCAATTCCTCACACCAATGACAGTGGTCCCAAAAATGTGGGAGTCAAGTGTGTTGGATCCAAAACCCTTAGGGCAGACACAGGAATTACAACATACACCAAGGGCACAATATCTGGGTGAATGAACGGCTCAGAAACTGCTAGTGCAGGACAGAAGCACCAAGGGAGGAGCTGCCGGGGGTGGGGGGCAGTGGACCAGGACCTATTTTCTTCAGAGCCAAAGGAGAAGAAATTACTTCCATCTCTATTTGTGTCTTTATAAAGGTCCTCCTCATGGGATCCAGTTCAGCTTCTGATGTGCTTGTACTGGACCTGAAGGATAACAAGTGAGACTTCCCTCCTGGGCACTTTGAAGGTGACTTCCCCAACTTCCTAGACTTTGGGTCTTCCAATTTTTCTTCGGTCTCTTCTCTCTTTTTTCCTTCTGATGGGAGTAAACTTTTCAGTATCAACTTATGCCTAGGCATCATCAGGGTTCTGGAGATGCTGATTTTACAGATTTCACAATCTGCCCCCAGGCGCACTACACACAAACCATGATTGTCCAGAAGGTGATCTTGTGCTCACATTTGGAGTGCTTTAAAAGCCAAAGGACTTATCCATGGCATGGGATTCCAAAACGTCAAACCCCTGAAATCTCGAAAATGAAATAAATGACCAGAAAATCAAACCATCACCATTAACAATTCTCAATTCAACAAATCATCAACAATTATAGTAAAGACTGAGCAGCACAGTATGAAGCTAAACTAAGTTGCTAAGCACTAGCTAGCAATTAAAAAAAGAAAGAAAATAAATGCAAAGCAATGTGATGCAACCTGTGAGGCCCATAATAGAAGCAGGGAGGTAGGCAAGTGTAAGCAACTTCCAAGATGTATGCACAGAGTAACAGCTCAACTCTAGCTCTCACAGTGTGAAAACAGAAACTCATCAGAGAAGGCCAATTGACTTTTGGGTTTATGAGTAAATTTCAGTAACTGGCTAGTGCGTGTACTGCCTGGATGCCAGGAAAAAAGAAATAGAGAGCACCTGGAAAAAATCAGCTACAAAATGTGAGGAAGAAGCACTGACTGGGGAAGGTTCTGCAGCTGCTCAGCAAAAAGCAATGCATCTTTCAGACATGACTTCCAGCAACCCACAGGAAGATATAAGACAACTGCACACAGACCTGGTTAAAATAAATGGAACACTGATGGAGTATATCAACACAAACAACAAAAGGCTGGAAAAAATGGAAGACGCTTTAAACCGATACTCAGAAGAGGTGATAAAGCTGAAAAAAAATCAGAGGTTGAAATGAAGAAAAGGGTGGCTGAATATGAAACTGCTCAGGAAGAGGTGTTTCAAAAAATAATAGAATTAGAGGACAGAGCACATACGGAAAACTTGAGATTTTCAGCTATACCAGAGAAGCTGGAAGAACAGACTGCATTAATCTTATGAAAGCACATATAAATGGACTGGTATTCCACAGCAGGAGTTGTTAGTTGAAAGGGCACATCATGTGTATGCTCCAAACCTGGCTATGAGAAAGCAACTTCTCTTAATAATAAAGATGCAACCCTATCAGCAGAAGGAGTTTATTCTGACAACACTATGGCAGAAAGACAAAATACTAAAAGTGGGAAACAGCAGTGTTAGTGGAGAAATTCATTCCACTCATTGTACACCAAGCAGAAGAGGAGTAAATTCATTCCACTATTCATGGAATGTTGAGATGTATTTGTGAGATTCAAACTGCTGTACTCATCTGTCTTCAATGTATCCTTCCCTGGAGGGACAAAATCATTTTTTTATGAAGTACATGCTAAGGAGGAAATACAAAAGTTTGTCCAACAAAAAGTGAGCTGTGAAACAGGAGATTCTGCTTCTTGCTCTTCTTGTTATAAAGACCACAGAGAGACTGCACCTGTGAAACCTTTCCACTGTTTCAATGGAAAATGTTGGAGAGAAGGAAGGGAATCTGAGAGTTGATGAGAAAAACTGTGAGTATGTTGGAAATGAAGCAGAGACAGAATCTGGGAGATGAACATTAATAAATCCAGTAACTTAATGTGGGATTACAATGCAATAATTATAATTGAGAAATGTGACAGAACAAGAAAATCTGGAAATATTGGACTTTTTCAGAATTTGTTGGACTTGTGGGTGCCCTACTTCATGTCATTAATGTTTGGAAAAATGCTTTGGGGAGGAGAAGAGAAAGGAGAAAGTTAACTAAGTAAAGAAAACTTTTTTTTTCTTATTAGTACTATTTTTGTGGAGTATGGTTTACTTTGCATGCTATAAAGGAATGTTTCCTCATTTATTTGTAAGTGTAATGGGGACTGTAAATAGGTGCTGCTGTTCTTTTTTCCCTTCTCTCTTTCTTCTTGTTTAGTTTTAAGAAATGTAGGTACTACAATGTAAAAAAAAATTATGTCTCCTGATGCGGGTGCTCATACATGGGATTGCGGTGTGCATCTTATATTACTATCACTGAAGGTCAGTGGGGTTACAGACTCCGTTAATAGGTACAGACAAGCTGGGGTGCGTAGTGATTACGTACGACAGATATACAAGTTACTAATCAGTTTGACCACAGGTTTGCTGCAGGGAAAACAATCCTAGGTGTTAAGAGTAAATCTGTTTTATTTATAAAATTTGGTAACAGAAACATTCTGGAAATAGAAAACTGGAAAATAAATATTTGCCCCTTTGACTTATGGGAACTGGTTATGTCTCTCTCTGTGTATAAGGACTGATCAACCTGAGAAAAATATTTGGTTTTTCTCAGAGGGTAGGAAGGAATTCCCTGAAATCAGGTTTTTGTATCTAGTGACATATGTAACCCTTCTGCACCACTTTTAACACAGAGTCTGAGACAATCTTTTACCAAAGAAATCTTGAGAACCAGCTTGTGGAACAGGTTTATGGAGATATTGACTGGCGAAGGAAAAGGAGAAAAATGCTGGCACAGTCATTCTGTACTGTTAGTCTTTTTTTCAGAAAGGACTCCTGTTTCCTGCTGCTGCTTCTCACCGGCCATCTCTTTTTATCTCCTTGTTTACCAGAATATGACTGTTCTTGTTTATTTGACTATTCAGTGAGAGAAAGAGGCCTAAAATATTTTTATTACATGCATACATACATACATACAAATATTTTTTAGCACAGGCATTAATGTCCTTCTAGCTTGCCAATATACCAAAACACTGGTTTCTGTAATAACTGTTCAGGCTGTTCTTAAAAATATCTAAACTAGTACTTAATTTAATGTAATCTGGTAGTCTGTTCCATGCATGTGCTACTCTCTTGGAGAACCAGTTAGTACACTTCTCATTCCTATAGAATTTCTACATAGGTTGTCCGATGATTTTCTACTACTTTTGATAACCCCAAACATTCCCAGAGGTAGCTGTCTCTAAATGCCCTATATACCTGAATAAGATCACCTCTCAAACATCTACAACAAACACTATACAAAGTTAATCTATTTTAGTCTTTCATAGTAACTTAACTTTTCACATCTATGGATGTCCTTGGTATATTTCCTCTGTAATCTTTCCAGCTTACTCATGCTTGTTTTCTTATAAGGTTTCCATATTGTTACTCCATCCTCAAGTTTGGGTCTAATGTAACTAACAAACAATGACTTCATCATTTCTGATTTCCTAGACTTTATAAATCTTTTTGTACAAGCTGTAGTTCTATCACTATCATTAACCAATCAGTTGAAGTGATTAGAAAAACTTGTAGCTGGATCTACCCATATACCCAGGTCCTTAAACAAGTCTACAGTTTTAATCATTGTGTCCTGTATTAAATATTTATCTTTCAATCACCCAAATCTCATATGCTTAGTTTTTTTAAGTATTTATCTGCATATTATTCTCCTGGGCCCAAATGGTCAATTTAGTCAAGTTATTTTGCAGACATGCCTCATCTGTAATACATGTAATCAATACACCCAATTTAAGGTCATCTGCAAATAGACTGTTGAACATCTGAGATGAAAAAGTTAGGCCTGAAAGATGCAATCTAAACAAGTACTTTTTGGGGGATATGAAAAATCAATACTACATGAATCAATTTTCCTCTTTCATCAAATTTTTTGAGAACCGGGTATAACAGCAGCTAAACAATATCTCCTTATCTAAAGTAGAATCTAAGATTTCAGAATTTACTTCATCAGCAAACTTATGGTTATGTACCCCAAAATATCTTCTCAACTCTGCAGCGGTAGCAGTAACCACAGACACAGTATCTGCACAATCATACACACTCTTCAAAGCATTTCTGGATACATTTGACAAGGTAGAAACAGTTGGAGTCAAAAAACTATTTTCTTCTGTAGGAAGTAAAGTAGCAAATTCCCTCAAAATGTCCATGTAACAAAGCATAACCTTCCACATGTATGCTTGACAAAAGAGAATTCTGAAAGTTAAAGTGGAAGAAAAAACACCTGCTTACCTAGGCAGTCCAACACCTCACCTTGCTTGTTACCAGGTGAAGGGTTAGTGTTCAGTGAAGTACAGTTGTGTAAGTAAAGTACTTGTCTTACTGTTTTGGTATTCCTTACAATATAGATATCCTGCCAAACAGCCATATGACCAGCCAGCATACCAAATTTGTGGGCTCTTCCAAACACCGTACCTGAGACATACATCTTACATCCGGGGCATAAGCTACAAGTGATGTAAGAGGACAAAATCTCCAGAACTGAAATCCCCCATGAAACTGGAGCAACTAATGAGGAAGGAAGGAAGGAAGGAAGACATATGGTAAGTTTACATCCATAAAGAGGAAAAATGAAGACCCCTTCAGCCAGAGGGAAAAGAAAAAAATCTAAGATATGAAAGAAGTGAGGGACAGAACACTGCAACATTGAAAAACAAGACATCTACTGTTAAGTTCTTTCACAACTGTCCCATGTCTGTTTCTAGTGTGCCTTACAATAGGGAGAGTACTGTAAAAGATTGAAGGAAGAAGAAACTGAGACACCCTCCAAAAGGCCATGGAGGATGGCCCTGGCAAAACCTGCTCTGGCCCTAGAAATCTCATCCAACTTACAGTGCTTAGTAAAAGTGTGCACAGAAGACTAAACAGCAGCGTTCAAAATGGATCTAGCATTGGGGCGCTTGAAAAAAGCTCTACAACAGGCAAATGCTCTCATAGAATGAGCATGAACAGAACCAGGAAGCTACTTGCCATGAAAAGAATAAAATAAAATGGCTTTAAAAATCAAAGGAATTACTTAATTGGAAATAAACTACACTCAATTACTTGTTTTGAAAGAAAAAAACAAAATGTTCCTCAAATGTTCTAATATCTTTAGTCTTGTCTAAATAATATCTGAGCTGTCTACTGAAATTTTGAGAAGGAAAGAAGAAAGGAAAGCACTGACCACTTTAGGCATAGAAGAAAGATTAGTTCAAAGACAAATGCTGTCTCTGAAAGGAACTGACATAATGGCCTGAAGTTCAGAGATTCTCCTGGCAGAAGTCAAAGCCACCAACAAGATCATCTTCAGGTATAGGGATCAAAGGTAGCTCAGCAAATTTTTCAAGAACAAAGTTAAGGTCCCAAAAGCAGGAATTGAATTTCTTGGAGACCTAATATCAAAAATGCCTTTTAGGAAGTGTTCAACCTCAAACCTAAAGGAAATTGGTGGATCCAGAGGCAGACAAGCAGAAATGGCTGACAAATGAGTGTTAACAGAACTGAAGTCATACAAATATGAAAAAAGAGCAGTGGGAATGCTAACTTAAAAAAGGTCCTGTTAATTGCTGTGACACCAAGAAGAAAATTGCTTCCACTTTGTAAGATAAGATTTTCTAATAGTAGGTTTTCTGGCCTCCTGCAAAATCCAAAGCACATCCCCAGAAAACTGATGACTAAAAGGAATCAGAACTTTATCACCTACAGAGTTGACTGTAGGGTGAGAAGATGAAGCTGAATTAGAGATTCCTTGTCCTGTGTGAGCAGATTCAACCAGGGTAGGAGTGGGGAGGTAACATGATGATTGCGCATGGCCAGGTGAAAATAAAGAGAAAAAAGAATGCTACCTAGGCCAAAAGAGAGTCACCAACAAGATTTTGGGCCTGTTCCAAATGATCTTATGTAGAACCCTTGACAAAAAGGAAACAGGGAGTAATAAGTATGTAGGAACCTCCCTTTCCAAAAAAAGAGACATGGTGCCACCAACTTTCCAAGCCATAGGATTTTGCACTCTGAAACAGAACTTGGGAAGTTGTCTGTTCTAAGGGGAGGCAAAAAGATTTACTTGAGGAGTACCCCACTGATGGACACTGTCAAGGACAACCTCTTTGTGAAGCATCCACTCATGAGTATCTGCCCTGGATCTGCTGACACTGTCTGCCAGAATATTGTGTTCTGAGGGAATAAAGACTAACTGAAGAATCAAGTTTTCATGGATGGCAATATTCCACTTAAGGTTTTTTTCTCCCCTGTTTATGTGACACATAACAGTGGTGTTCTCTGTGAACTTGAGTCCAACAGTAATGCACAACCTCAACAGCAAGGATAAGAGCTTTCATTTCCTTGGTGTTAATATGCCGCATCACCAGCAGTAGGGACCAGAGGCCACAGACCCTTGATGTTGTTGGAAAAAGCCCCCCAGACCAGGTCTGAAGCATCTGTGAAAAGCTCCTTAGTGGGGGAAGGTACCTGAAAAGGAAGGCTTAGATAGTGACATATCTGCTAGATCCGCCATAAAATGCCTTCCGTAGGCAAGGCAGGAAAGGAATGGGAAAGTCCAGTGGGTGGCAATGGTGCATCCAGATTGTCTTCAGATACCACTAGAATGTTCTCAGATGGAGTCTGGCAAATGATTCGTTGGAATAGTGTATGCCATGAACCCCAGGTCTCTTAGAAACTCTCTTGCTGAGGTATCTTGCAAAGGAAGAAGGGACTAAAAGAAAGCCATCAAAAAGAAGACACTGGAAGGAAGAAAAGCTGTCACAGTAAGGGTCTGAAATCATGCTCCCCAAGAAAACCTGGTTCTGATAAGGAATCAGAACTAACTTTTTTAACACCTTTATTAAATTAGTACTAAGACAAAGACAAACATACATAAACAGAAAAGAAAGCAAACCATGCTAACATCTTTCCATTTACATACATTATATATCACATGTTTTCTGTGTTTATAACTATCAGCAGCCCAACATTACATAAACAGATCAATTCATGCCTTCCCTCAAGCCTCACTCCTCCTTAACATTATTCTGCATGCATTATTCCCATAAATTCCATTTATTTCTATGTAATAAGCTCCTTCACTTTTCCAGTTCTTTTCTCTCTTTTTTAATAATTAATACTTCAAACAGTTGGTTTAGACTTTGATTTCATATTTTCTAGTAACTGTATTTTGACAGCCAACAGAATTTAACCAGGCCTAACTATGTCTATGCAATTCAGATCCTGTGTCCCAACTCAAAGAATCATAAGTTATAGCCATTTGCTCATCCAATATCTCTGACAGAGTAATCTGTAGGGAATTTGCAAAATCTGCCAACTCATTATACTCCCCAACACACAAAACCAGTTATCTTTTTTCTTCCTCATCACACTTCCAACATTTGCAAGCTACCTGACAAAATATTATTTAAAGTCTTCTGGGTATAGAAATACCTATGCAAACACTTCCAAGCAAAAATCCTAAACCTTCTGGACTTCATTGCATACTTGGGAGACATACATATGCCCTTCTATTGTTCTCTTGCAAATAGCTTTTCCAGTCTCTCTGCCCAACCTTTTCTAACCTCCTCTGACGGATTTTTGTAGTTATCGTGCAGCATTATATATGCCCTACTAATTATCACTTTTTTAGCAGAAGCGTCTATTACAGATTTGACTAAAAATTCCACGGCAGCAGGCCATTCACTTATTCTCCTGTCTCTTTCTTGTTTCCTATACTCTGATATCAACCTCTGGTAAGGAAAGCAGTCTCTAGCCTGCAATCCAAATGTCTTCTTGACCTCAACCTACTCTGTTACCTTTCCCTCTCTGTTTATTTGCGCCTGATACCTTCGGTTCCCTTTGCCAGTTTTCTACAGTAAATTCCAGCCCCTCTTGCCTACTTTCTGTACACTTGCAGTCATCCCTATTGGCAAAATCTCCTTTCTCCATTCTTGTGTTGGCTTAGTTCTTAAAATACTTCTTGCAATTTTATGAACATAATACTTTTTTAATTTCTCCAAGTCTTTTGGATTTCTAATACCATGATGGGAATGGACCCCATTCTCAAGTAAAAGTATGATTAAAGTTCATGAAATTAGTATTGTTTCAATCTTTGATGTCAGCCAGTAGTGCTCTTCATAGCATCCGCAATGTGCCCAGTAATGACTCCTTCTGCAGTTCATATGGAGTTACATGTACTGGTAACACATCTAAATACGTCTGTAAATTCTATTTTATAAGACTCGTTGCTCCTACTACTATTGGAACTGTCTGGGTATCTTTCTTCCACATTGCTCTTGTTTCTGCCTGCAGATCATGATATTTTATGACTTTATCTCTCTGTACGCAAGACACTGTAGTCACTGGGTGTGGCAATTTCAATGATCAATGCTACTCTTGTCTTCTTTTCTTGGACCACTTTCTAGCATCTGTCTTTTGAACTGTTGGTAATGGATGATCCCAAGTGATGTAGGCTTCCTTATTTTCTATGATGCTTTGTGGCATATGTTTCCAATGTTTTTTGGCCACTTCAGTATCATAATGTTTGCACAATCCTCAGTGCAACAGTCTCGCCACATTATAATGCCCTTTAGTATACAGTCCTTCTGCCATTAGTATGTCGCAACCAGCAACGAGGTGTGTAATTGTTTCCAATTTGGTTTTACAAAACCTACATCTGTCTGTTCCTCCCACATGCTCAATGGACTTTACAAACTAACGTGTATGCAGCCAATATTAACCTTTCATCTCTTGGTTTGAATTCGCCTTTCATTAACCATTCCTGTGTTCATTCCTGATCAACATGAGGCTCTTCTAGAAGTTGTCTATACTTGCAACTATATTTATGATTTTTCCACGTCTTGCCTTCTCATCTGATTCTTCACCTAATATTTTTTCTTTTGTTTTTTGGCACATTCAGTTGCTGCCTGATTTTTATCTACTTCTGGTTTGATTTCCATTCCTGCTTGATGCCGATAAACTTCTGCTAGATTAAGCAGATATGTCATCTTAGATTTGTTCTCCTCATGTTTCAAAATTTTCACTAAGTTTGGGTCTTGTGAGGTCAGCAGATATGTGTGGAGTCCCACAATTGTAGATCTGTACATATAATCAATTTAAAGGAGGCCCATCCCTCCTTCAAAACAGGGAATATATAATCTTGGGATGCAATGATTTTTATAACTCATTTGGTGAGCATGAAGCATCCTTCATATTTTCCTATCTAATCTATCCAACACATTTTGGGGCCAGTCAGTCACTACAAAACTGTAAGTTAGGACAGGAACAGCAAACTAGTTTATAGCTTGGATTTTGTTCCTAGATGTTAGTGCTGTTTTCAGGATTAATTTAAGTCTTCTGAAGTATTCCTAAGTTTTATTCGCATTTGCTTGTGTTTTATTGTTGAATCTTCATTAATTTCCAAATATTTATACACTCCTTCTTGCAAAACTGTAAGTTAGGACAGGAACAGCAAACTAGTTTATAGTTTGGATTTTGTTCCTAGATGTTAGATGCTGCACAGGAACAGCAAACCAGTTTATAGTTTTGGGATTAAAGTTTTATTCGCATTTGCTTGTGTTTTATTGTTGAATCTTCATTAATTTCCAAATATTTATACACTCCTCCTTGCTCAAGTTCTTTTATATCACATTCTTGTCCCAAACTGAAGTTTTCCTGGTTTAAAGGTTGCTTTTGCACATTTATTAAGACCAAATGACATTCTTATATCATCTGAAAAAGTTTTGACAACTTGCAGTTGTGCTTTCAGTTTCTCATCTGATGAGCTATACAATTTTAAATCATCGACGAAGAGAAGGTGAGAAGTCTTTACAGTTTATTTTCTAGGGGCCAGATTACAGCCATGGTCTAAGCTGTTGAATAAACAGCTTAATGGAAGGCAGAAAAGTAACAGTGACAGAGTCTCACCCTGAAATATCCCCCTTTGAATTTTTATCCCTGGGATAACAATTTGTCCTTTATCATGGCTTAGTTGCAAAGCGGTCTGCCACTGTTTCATGGTCACTGTAATGTAGTCGATCAGTGTGGGATGTACCTTATATGTTTTTAAGGACTCTTTTATCCACGAATGAGGGATACTATCAAAAGCTTTTTTGTAGTCAGTCCATGCCATACTTAGATTCTTCCCCTTTTTACAGTTCTCCACTAGAACTTTATTTAACAACAAATGATCCTTTGTTCCATATGACTTTCTTTTATTGCCCTTTTGTTCTACTGTCATAATTGAGTTTTCTTCTAAATGACTATAAACTGTCAGCATCAGTTCCCATGAATAGTTTATATGTTGTTGGAAGGCAAGTTATTGGTCTATAATTTTTAGGATAGCTTGCAGCTTCACTCAAGTAGAAGCATTGCTTTTCCTGTTGTTAGCCAGGTTGGTGTCTGTTCTGGGTGCGCATATAAATAATTCTTACTCATGGCTAAATCTTTGTGTAAAGATGTTAATTCTTTTTACCAGAAGTTAGATACTGCATCTGGGCCTGGGGTTTTCCAATTAGAGGCTTTTCTTAACTTTGTTTCAATCTCTCTAGCTGTTACTTCATCCCATTTCATATCATGTACCTTTAAACTTATTCTTTCTTTTACTTCTTCTATTCATTTAGCATCTTTGTTATGTTCCACAGGATCTTCACAGATACTTCTCCAAAATGTATCTATTTCTTCTTTTTTTTTGGCTGTCTTTCAAATCCTTTTACCTTATTTCCCAGTTCTCTATAAAACCTTTTTTGGGTCACCAATAGCTGCTTATTCTGCACCTTTCCTTTATATTTATCTTTGTATCTTCTAAGTTTTTTCACCTGTGCTGAGATTTTTAGTTTATTTGCGATAGTGCATGATAGATCCTTATCTCTTGCAATATTGCACATTGCTTTCATCACATCTTTCTTAGCATTTTTGTTGATGTATTCCCTCTTCTTATAGTCTTCTAACAGTGACACTTATTGTCTTAATTGCTTTATAATTTTCTCTATTCGATATCTCCATGATGGTATTTGATTTCTCCCCTTTCTTTCCCTCACTACCCTGTGTTCTTGTGGTAGAACTTTATCAGTTATTAATTTAGCTGCACAGTAATATATCCTGTTTACGTTTGTTATATCACATGGCTCTCTATGAACAGTCCTAATTACTATGTTCATTTGTTTTATCAGACTTCTGACGTTTTGGGTTTTATTAACCTTCTACAGTCTATTTCTTTCATTGATCTTGATATATCTGTCCATGTCTATTAAGTCAATCAATTCTTCTCTTAGCTCATTTTCTTCCAACCTAAGGGCACATCACTGGTTTTCCAATTCATGTGGGCATTCTATAGAAAGTTCTATAGCATCCTCCTGTGACACAGTCTCATCCTGTGCCATCCAGTGCTCTATCATATGGGAACTCACTGGCCTATCACTCCTCAACATTGACTGCATCAGAGTTTCCAGTTTCTTGTTCCTTCCCTTGCTGTCTAGCTTCAACTGAACATTTATACTGGTTTCCTGTAGAAGGCTCCAAATTATTTTCATATGGCACCTGACCAATTGCTTCCTGTTCCATTGGTTTCCCCTTAATTTGGATATCCATTATTCTATCCTGTTGTGGTGCTTCCTGAATTAGATATTGTACACTAAATCCTTCACTTTGCAGGTACTCCATAACAACAGTTTCTATTTCTTTAACTTCACCATTACTAATCTCCTTTTGTACTTTTCCTCTGTCTTATTTTTTGTATTGTAACATTTTCCATGTCCTGCTTCCTTTGTTTGTATTTCTCTTCAAATATCTTTGGTGATGCTCTTTTTGCATTGGTTAGTTTTGCTTTCTCCTTTGCATAAATATTGCACCACATTAAATCTCTTTTTTCTTTCCCATGTCCATATTTCTTCTTCAGATGTTTCCTGATCTTCCTGTTTCTCCCGCTTTGGGGATTCGCTCCATCCTACTGTGATGTAACCTGTGTTAGACCTTCCACAGCACATCAAATCCTTCACTTCAAAGGCACTCCATAACTTCAGCTTCTATTTTTTTAACTTCTACCTTACTGATGATCTTTTCTACATTTCATCTTTGTGGTATATATTTTTTTTTACTGTGAAATTTTCCATATCCGGATGCCTTTGCCTGTATTTCTCTTCAAATATCTTTGGGGCTACTTTCTTTACATTGATTAATCTGTCTTTCTCCTTTGCATAAATATCGCACCATATCACATCTCTCTTTCTTTCCCATGTTTCACACTTCCTCAGATGCTTTTTCCCAAACAGATCAAGGTTTCTTGATCTATATACTGTTTTTCAGAAATCTGTTGCATTAATGAACACAAATTATCATTTGAAGCTTCTGACAATTTTTCTTGCAGAAGTATTTTTCTTTCCTCTAATTTCTCTCTCTTAATCATTTTGTATATCTTGTGTCTGGAAATTTTGGGATTTTTACATAGTAGTAACAATACGTAATTTTTTTTCTTATCCTCAATAGTCCACTTTATCGTCTTTATGGCTCTTCTTTGGTCTATCAGTTTTTGTGATTTTTGTGGACTACTACTTCCTTCTACAACAGGGGGGCCATCCTCCCCCTGGGTCTGGCCTAGGCCCGTTGTAGTACTGTTTTCGTGTTTTGAGGATTCTACACTGTCATCTTTTCCAGTCCTGGACTGGGCACTTGTATCCTGGGTCTTGTGCACCCAGCTATCTTTTTTTACTTCCTTCTATCCGTGATATATGCTATGCAAATACAGTCTATATATCAGTGTCACCTTGGTGAGGTTTTGTGAAAACTGGGTCCACCTCGTGAAGGTACTCCCCAAGACTTGAGGATGAATTCAATTTCAGCACTACTACTCTCCTTTGCTTGCTGACTTTTCATCTCTCCATTCAGACTCCATACTCCGTATGGTGACTGTTATTCTCCTTAAGGATCTGCATCTAAACTCCCACTTTCTCTTTACTTCTTGAACTTCTCCACTGCTTCATCATCCCTTTGCTTTTTGATTTATAACCTTTCGCTTTATATGATCCTTAACGGTGTAAATAAAATATCCCTTCAAATCACCTAATTCTAAACCACATCATTCTGTTGGAAGGATCAACTTATCCCATTTAACCTTTGCTCCTTTTTCTCCCAGATAAATTCCTTCAAATCTTTATTAATTATTGTCCACAACATCTCCTCTGGTTCATAAAACATGCCAAAGCCATGTATAAAATTAAAGAGGCTATAACATTTTCACTGTTTGCATCTTACTATCCATATCCATAAACAAAAATCTATCAGTTTCAGAGGTTTTGTATTATCTTTTGCCTAGTCTCTTCCCACATATTCTTAGGTACCATAACAGAAGCTTTTATTAATCGATACTCCTAAATACTTCATCTGATTGTGTCCCCATTAATATGGGTATTGTTTGTTTGTACAGGTACATAATTTATGGCTACAGCCTTTGTTTTATCTTTATTAACTTTATATCTCAGAAAACTTGAAACTTTTAAAATGTTCTACAACACTGACATGTCCTTTTCTGGATATATCAGGTACAAAATAATGCCATCTGCAAATGATTCCAACGTTTCTTGATTACCATACTAATTATATTTTTACATGTCTGGTTCCCTTATTCTTTTGCCAATGGCTCTAATTATATTAAAGCACATAACAATAACAATGGGGACAGAGAACACCTCTACCTGATTCCTCTGTTCAAACAGAACTTATCAGAGAAGAACCCTCTCACTTTAGTTCTTGCCTCCAATCCTTCATATATCCTACTAATTAACCTTATTATTGTATCAAGGAATGCAAATGCTTCCATTGCCCTACTCATAAATCCTAGTTTACTCTGTTGAATGCTTTTTCTGCATCAAGACCCACCAGCAGCAGCGGTATTTTCTTACATTTGCTTCCCTCTGGATTATCACTGTCCTATTAATGTTGACAAATGTTTGCCTCCTCTCCACAAAACCACATTTATCCTAATCAATTTTGGCAACAACTTTGCAATTCTTTTACATACTACAGACATGAATGCTTCTTCTTGTTCTGTGAGATTCCCCTTATTCTGCAATAATTTAACCTTCGTCAGCCCCTCTGAGAAATTCCTAGCACTTTTTAACCATCTCTCTTTTATTTCTACCCTATTTTTAAACTCCATTTTCATTTCATCCCACTCACTAACCATAACTTCTGAATATAATTTCTATCTTCCCTAATAACTCTCAAATAATGTCTACTACTCATTCCTTGAATTCCTCTGTTTTTAGCAGGTAGGTGGGAAAAAGTACAGTTTTGTACCTACCATAAATGTAGATGTTCGAGTGTTCACCCTGCTGCAGTCATCACGCTTGGGTTATCCTGTCGTCAGGCGGTCCCGCAGTCGGCCAGATTTCCAAAGTCTTGGTCCGACGTCAGTTGTTGTCGCCTCATCCCTGACGTCAGTGCGCCAGGGGTATATATATTGCAACCGACGCCATTTTCTTCAGTTTTTCTTGCCCCAGATGTCAGGTGCCCCCAAAAAGGTGATCCAAATTAGTACCAAAAGGTGTGAACACTGTACAGACACAAAATCCCTTCAGCTATAAGCAAATACATCAGTAAGGCACAGCAAAGATTTAGCCAGTAGATCAGAGGGGTTAGAGGGAGGGTAACCTGGACTGCAGCAGGGTGAACACTAAAACATCTACATTTATGGTAGGTACAAAACTGTACTATGTTCATGTTACCCTGCTGCAGTCATCACACTTGGGTTGAGTCCCAAAGCTAAGGTAGGGTGGAGGCATCATAGAGGGTTAGTGGAGGCAATGAGGCCCTGCAGAACTGCAGTGGCAAAGCCTGCCCTGGACTTAGAATAAAGAGGTAAGTGATAGTGTTTGGTGAAGGTGTGTACAGAACTCCAAGTTGCAGCTTCTAAAATTTCCTTGGTAGGAACCTCCCTGAGAAAGGCTGTACAGGTAGCTGTTTCCCTGGTAGAGTGGGATCTAATGGTAGGAGGAACTGGTTTCCCATGATGGGTATAGCAGAATCGTATGCAATGGCCTATCCATTTAGAAATGGTTTGCTTGGATATGGCCCTCCCTTGAGAAGTTGTAGCATAGGAAACAAAGAGCTGGTCAGTTTTTCTGAAAGCCTTAGTTTTATCCAAGTAGTAACGAAGCTGCCTATGAATGTCCAAGGAGTGCAGGAATCTCTCACCTTTGTTCTGTGGATTGGGGAAGAAAGTGAGTAGGTGAATGGTTTGATTTAAAGCTACACTGGAAACCACCTTAGGCATGAAGGAAGGATTAGTTCGTAGAGAAACTCTGTCTTGATGAAAAATGAGGAAAGGTTCCACTGCCATAAGTGCCTGTAATTCTGAGACTCTCCTAGCAGAAGTTATTGCCAGGAGCAGGGCAGTCTTCCAAGATAGGAACTGAAGGTCTGCAGAAAAAGCTGGTTGAAAGGGAGGTACCATTAGTTTTTCCAGAACAAAGTTGATGTCCCATGTTGGTGTAGGAGATCTTCTAGGTGGTCTAATGTTTTTTGCCCCTCTGAGGAACTGCCTTAGGAGAGGATTTGAAAATAAAGATGGACTCGTGTCATAGTGAGCTGAAATAGCTGATGCATGGATCTTAATTGAGGAGAAGGAATGTCCTTTATGCAACATCTCAGCTAAATACTGCAGAATGTGAGGCATATGAGGCTGAGTTGTATCTTGGCCTTTAGCTTGGTTCCAAGCAGAAAACCTTTTCCATTTGTCCGAGTAAGCCTTCCTGGTGCTTGGCCTCCTGGCTTCTAGAATAACATCCAGTACTGCTTGTGAAAGAGGTGCAGGTTGGATACTTAATTGTTTTGCCATGCAGCCAGGTTTAAGGTTTTGATCTGGCTGTGTAGAATCTGCTTGTTCTGCTGCGTGAGCAAATGAGGTATTTGAGGCAATATCCATGGTGGGCTTTGAGCCATATTCTTCAGTAGCGGGTACCAGTGCTGGCGTGGCCAGTCTGGGGCTATGAGAATCATTCGAGGTTTCTCCTTTTTGACCTTCAAAAGTACCTTTGCGAGAAGAGGTAATGGAGGAAAGGCATATGCTGTCAGGTTTTTCCAACTGAAGGAGAGAGCGACCACTTTCCAAGCTTGATGGTGGAATGTCCTTGTACAAAATTTTGTCAGCTGGCAGTTTTGAGGACTGGCAAACAGGTCTATATTTGGTAGGCCCCATCTTTGAGTTATCATTGTAAATATTTGTGGGTCTAGCTTCCACTCGTGGGGATCTTTGATGTTTCTGCTTAGGTCGTCTGCCAATGTGTTTTTCTGTCCTGGCAGAAACTGAGCTTGTAACTGGACTTGGTAGGCCAGAGCTGTGTTCCATAAGATTATTGCTTGCCTGCAAAGAGGACAGGAATGTGTGCCCCCTTGTTTGTTTATGTACCACATTACTGTGGTGTTGTCCGTCTTTATTGCAAGTTGTCCTGGCTGTAGTAGATCCTTGAAGGCTGTCAGAGCTTTCTGTACAGCTAGCATCTCTTTTTGGTTTATGTGCAGTTTTCTTTGTTCTGCAGTCCATAGGCCTTGAATGCATTGCCCTGCCATGTGTGCCCCCCAGGCATAGTCTGAAGCATCTGTTGTGATAGTTTGCCTGGGTGGGGGCAAGGTGAAAGGCTGACCCTTGTTGAGGTGACATGTCTGTGCCCACCATAGAAATTCTTGTTGAAGGCAGGGAATGAGAGATATCACTGTGTCCAAGCTGTGGCTGTGTTGAGACCATACGCTTTTTAGGTACCACTGTAATTTCCTCATATGCAGTTTTGCAAATGGTATTATCAGAATGCAAGATGCCATGAAGCCCAAAGCCTACAGAATTTTTCTTGCAGTTAATTGGGTCTTTGTTGCCATTGTCTTGAAATATTGAGTCAGTTGTAATTGCTTGTCTGGTGTAAGATAAGCCTTCTGGGCCATTGTGTCCAAACTGGCACCCAGGAATGTCATTTTTTGTGAGGGTACTAGTTTTGACTTCTTTTCGTTTACTGTGTACCCCAGACAATTTAGTAGATGCTTCACAAAAGCCAGATGCTGTAGGAGAATGTCTTTTCTTTCTGCTTGGATGAGGCAGTCGTCCAGGTATGGATATATTTGAATTCCTCTTTGTCTGCAGTATGCAATTACTGGTGCCAGGCATTTTGTGAATACTCTGGGCGCAGTAGATAAGCCAAAGGGCAGTGCAGAGAATTGATAATGGGTAGAACCTACAATGAAACGGAGGTATCTTCTGCAACTTTGTCTGATAGGGACATGCAGGTATGCCTCCTTGAGGTCCAACGTTACCAGCCATGCTTCCTTGCCCAACATGGAAAGTAGCTGCTGTAGTGTTAGCATCTTGAATTTGGGAACTTGTAAGTACGTGTTTAGAATTGAAAGGTCCAGAATTGGTCTCCAAGCATTTTCTTTTCTGGGTACTAGGAAGAGTCTTGAGTAAAATCCTTGGCCTTGCTCTTGAGTTGGTACCCTTTGAATGGCTCTCATGGCCATGAGAGCTGTAATTTGTTTTTGAGCCTCTGCCCTTTGATTTTGTGGCAGGCTTGGTATTCCTCTTTTTATTGGCAAGGTGTGAAAGTGGAATCTGTATCCTCGTAAAATTATGTCTAGGACCCATTTGTCCTTTGTGACCATGTGCCAGTTGTCTGCAAATAGTGCTAGTTTTCCCCCCAAGGGCCTGACAAAAGAGCTTTGTTTGGCCAGCTGAGGTGCAAGTCATTGAGTTTGCCTTCTGGTGGATTGAGACCTGTCTTCTCCTCCCTTCTGGGTTGGAGTGCCCCATTGGCGAGGTTTATACTGAGCTTGTGGTTGTCCTCTGCCCCTTGGGAGCCTGTATTTACCCCTCTGAGGCCTGTCAGTGGCTGGAAAGGACCAATTCTTTGTTGGCCAGTTTCTGCTGAAGCGAGGGGGTTGTACTTGCACGAAATCTTTGACTGTCTGCATTGATTTTGCCTTATCTTCCATTTTCTTTAAAACTTCTTCTGATTTAACAGCAAAAAGAACATCCTGCTCTAAGGGAGCATCTAGTAGTTTTGCTTTAACATGATCAGGCAGATTTTGTTCCTTTAACCAGGCATACCTACGTATAACTGATACAGTGACAGCTGCTCTGCAGGAGGCCTCTAAAGAATCAAACCCACATTGTAAGGTATGTTTGCCCACCTGCTCAGTGGCGTGCAACAAATCCTGCACTTCTTTCAATTCAGATTGTTGAGGGAGGGTGGTTATCTTTTGTTTTAACTGAGAGATCAGAAATTGCTGATACTTAAGCATATGAAACTGACAGTTTAGTGCTCTCATAGCTAAAGTGGCTGAGGTGTAAACCTTTTTCCCCCATCTGTCTAGTGCTCTTGAATCCCTTTCAGAAGGTACTGGATTTTTAGCCATGGAAGCCTTAGCCCCCTTGTGACCCTGGAAGATAGTCTCTGGGTCAGCTACTGGGCTTTTGTAAAGGAATTTGTGGGAATCAGGTACTCTGTAGTATCTGTCAGGCTTGGCCGGGGCAAGAGGTAGAGAGTCAGGGTTGAAACTGGATTCTAAATAGACATCATCCACAATGTCCAAAACAGGAGGGATGGCTAGGGGTCTGTGTTGGGGGAGTAAAAGAAACTCTCTGAGCCTTTTCTTGGAATCAGAGTAATCTGGACCTTCCCAGTGAAAATGTTCCCTCATAGTGTGTAAAGTTTTCCCAAAAGAGTAATCTTCTGGAGGGGAAGCTGAGGGAATAGAGTCCTCAGCATCAGAATCTTCATAAGGAGAGAAGGAATAGTCTTGGTCCTCAGAGGAATCTGAAGAAATAGACAGTTGTTCAGTGGAAGCAGAATCTTCCTCTTGTCTAGGCCTTTTGTCAGGAGGAGGCTGAGAACCCCTGATAAGAGAAATCAAATCTTCAGCCATCTTGAGCATCTGTTTCTTAGGCATAGGGCCTTGAACAGGAGACTGAAGTGAAGCCTTTTTCGATTTAGGAGTCTTCGACTTGGAAAACGTTTTGACTGTAAGAGTTGTCGGTCTGAAAACGCCTTCAGAAACCGTTGGCATTTCAGAAGCACTGACATCCTTGGA
Organism: Protopterus annectens; assembly: GCF_019279795.1. Classification (NCBI taxonomy): domain Eukaryota; kingdom Metazoa; phylum Chordata; order Ceratodontiformes; family Protopteridae; genus Protopterus; species Protopterus annectens. The sequence goes on from NC_056725.1 coordinate 861,936,572, forward strand.
AGGTAAATCGTCGGAAGGGCCTGAAGTAAAAGGCTGCGTCGGCCTAGTACATTCCGTTAAAATATCTGTAGGTTCATAGGTTCATAGGTTCATACTAGGCTATCTGCCCGAGGGCATTTACAAGCCTAGCCCATAGTTTTGTGGCTTACGCCACCCCTTTAGTATGGGGAACTATACCCATTATTTTGCTGTGCCTCTGTCGAGCAGTGACACTGAGGTAATCCCTGGGGTATATCTGCGATCTCCCATCCATTGGTCAAGATTTCTCTTGAACAAGGCCAGCGAGGTGCTCTGCCTCACATATACCGATTTTATTCCAAAGCATAGGAGTCTTTGGGTGATGAATCTATCCCTCCAGCACACCCTATTAAAAGCCGTGTGGGGGTTTAAGTCTCCCCCCCCTGTGGCTCTGGCGGGTCTAGATTTTTTTTGGTGGAGGATATTCATCAAATCTTGGTTTGGCATGGCCTTGTATGTTTGGCAAAGGTCACCTCTGAGCAAGCGGTGGCGACTGAATAGAGCTGGAGTTCTTTCAGTCGGGCAGCATAGGACAGATGTTTGAGACCCTTTATCCTTTTGGTGAGGAACTTTTGTGGCCTCTCCAGCTGCTGCAAGTGTCGGGTCAGATACATTCTAATGGGGCATTGTATCAAATCATTGGTCTGATGAGTGATGAGTATAGGAGACTATGACCTCCCTTGATCTAGATGAGAACCTTCATGATAAGGTGGGCAATGTAGAGATCTTCCTAACTACTTTAGCTACATGGGTGTTGAATGACAGACTACTATCAACCTGGGTCCCCAGGTCCCTGATAACTTCTTCTGTGCTCAGTGGATTGCCACCTATTTGGTAGCTAGGGGTAACCTTGTTTTTCCCGAGGGTATGACTATGCATTTTTGGCATTTAACTTTAGGCCATGGCTCTGGCACCAGTTATCCGCTTCTGTGAGACCCTTCTGAAGGATATCTGTGTCAGATGTGTTTTCTACTATGGCTTCAGTTTGCAGTCATCTGCAAACTTTGTCAGCCATAACCCTCCTGTGTTTGCTTGTACTTGGAAAGTAGATGCCAAACAAGAGTGGCCCAGGACTGAGCCCTGTGGTACACCACTTGTGACAGGCTTTGAGTCTGACATGGCGCCAGCAACTCTGACCCTGTGGGTTCTGTCACTCAGCCAGTTTGCAACCCATCTTGTGATGTATGGGTTAACATTTAAGCTGATGAGTTTTTCAATGATACCCGAGTGGGGTATTGTATCGAGGCCTTCGCCAGATCGAGGTAGGCTGTATGGACTGCCTTGCCTTTCCCTCATCAATGGCTTTGGTGACTGTTTCAAAAAGTCAACCAAGTTTAGAAGGCATGATCTGCCTTTGACAAAGCCAAACTGGGATGGATCCAAAGTCTGCAAATTCCTATGTCTTTATTTATGAGGTCCATTATGATCCTCTCCATGGGTTTGCAGATAAGGCTTGTCAAGCTAATGCGCTGGTAATTTGCAGGGTCGGTGGGGGCACCGCCTTTGCGAAGTGGGACCACAGTTGCAGTGCGCCACTCCTGGGTGCGTATCCAGAGATAAGACTATGATTAAACAGCTGTACTAGTTGTGGGTTTAATTCCTCATTGAGCTCATGGAGCACACAGCCGGGGACACCCATAGGGTCCCATGGATGCTGTGTTTTTTTGCTGAGCCGGGACACCCATCAGGTCCCATGGATGCTTTGGAGAGCAGTTCTCACTTGGGTTGGAGATGTTTGGGGGCTGCAATCGCTTGTGCAATAGATATCTCTCCTTTGGGGGGGAGAAGTTTGCACTGAACCTGTCAGCCAGTATGTTGGCAATGTCTGTAGGATCAGTAATCTTCACATCATTTTGAACTAGTTCTGAGCATATCTGGGAGTTCCCCAGGTTTCAAAGAAGGCCTTATGATTGTCTTTTGAGTCTGTAGCGGTCTCGGGTTCCAGAACTGCGGTAGTCAGAGGCTGCGTCTGATAACCGGAGACCGGATCAACCGAGGCCTGGGCTGTCGGTCCTTGTCCCTGCGCTTTTTGTGCATGCTGGTAGTCGGTAGCTCCGACAGCATGGTGTAATTAAATTTTCTACCAAAAAAGTGTTGTGTGAAATCAAATCGTCTTTTAATAGTACATTTATTAAATTTAGCACAAAAACGACAAGAAGTGACGTCGTGATCAGGGCCTAGGCAAGGTATGCAATAAGAATGAAAATCCTTATGAGGTATTTGCTTCCCACAAGAAATACAATTGTTAACTTTTTCTGACATCGGTCTGAGGCAAGAAAAGTTTCCCCAACGGGGTACTTAGCTTTATAGAAGACTTCGGTCTGAAATTCGAATTCGAAAATCTCAGGAGTCGGCCGACCGGCACTTGCAAACTGCTTCTGCTTCGGGCACCGCGCGGCAAGAAAGACTGGAGAAAATGGTGTCGGTTGCAATATATATACCCCTGGTGCACTGACATCAGGGATGAGGCGACAGCAACCGACATAGGACCAAGACTTTGGAAATCTGCCCGACTGCGGGACCGCCTGACGACAGGATAACCCAAGTGTGATGACTGCAGCAGGGTATCACGATGAACATCAGCAGTGTCTCATTTTCACTTCATTACCCTGCATTTTTATCACACTTTTTATTGGTGTTAAATCTGAAACCATTATTTGATGTGTGTCGAAGCTTTCAATTAAATGCCAGTATTCCTGTGAAATATAATCTCTACCTAGTCCTACCCAGTTATTGCACCTTGGGTAATAATATGCAAATTATGTCCAAGTTCCAAATACTGACTCACATCTTCCATACCGAATGTTTTCAGAAATGTCTTCAGTGATGTACCCTCTTTTGTTATATTTTCATTTCTAGGTCTTCCTTATACATCCTCACTATTGCAAGTCAAGTTCCATTCCCTTCCTGTAATTAATTATTCCCTGATAAAAACTGATTTCTTCCAAAATGTTCTTTAGTGCCACAGCAGCAATTTTTGGTGGAATATAAATGCATGTCAGCATAATCCTCCTCCTTTGCCAATAACTACTCACTTCCATAAATCTACCATTACTGTAATTTTTTTTCATCTTCTATCACTACTGGAGCCCCTTCTACCCCTATGAGTATAATTACTCCTCTTTTCCTTTGTCCCGGACATTCTGCTGAATATCCATCCTGAAATCCTTTCTTTATCAAATTCACATTCTCATTTCTTTCCAAATATGTCTCCTGCAGCACTGCTATTTGTACGCTGCATTTCTTAATATAATTCAGTAATCTTTCATTTTTGTCTACACCTGTAAGACCGTTTATGTTCCACGATAATAGAGACAGCACAGCTATTATGCAAAACCTACTGTTCCATTCTCACCCATTATATGTAACAGTTTTTTGAATGTGTATTTCCAACCTTTGTGTTACATGCTTACACTAATGTTTGACAGGCTGATCTTTTCTATGATTGTTTTTCCTCATCTCCATTTAACCTATATCACATTTTTCAGAACTTTTTGTTTTAGTGAAAGCCCTCAAGCAAAAACCCTCATTCCCTATTAACTGAGAAAAAACACACAAAACTAAGTACATCTTCAAAAAATTAAGTTTAACCCTCCAGGTAGAACAATTTCCCCAAACCAACAGCTGTACTCAGAGGCATTGCCAAACCTAAAATTAGATTTCCCATGCTAAAGCGCTTGCTATAGTCTGTGCTGATACATGCACTGATTATCTGTTCTTTTATCTCCAGTCACTTCCCAGATGTGAAAAACAGCTTGTAAGCGTTAAGACAACTAACAATTAGCCAGAAGAAAAAGAGCTCTGGCTACCTTTAAATAAAACTAAATTTTACATTGTTCTGTTAAATGCGTTGAAGTATTAACGGTGTCTGCTATCTCTTATTCACTTCCCAAAATTTCAAACTTGATTTTCCACTGAACTGCTTGCCATTGTACTTTTACGGGCTTAGAACTCTCAAGATTAACTGCTTGCATCTGCAGATAGCTTGTCTCCATGGAAAAGTACTCAACAATGAATCTTTTGTAAATTTCACTCAGTTTAACAAAATCAACAAAAGCCCAATCTTTTTCAGTCACTTTTTCACGGAAAGTTATATTTCACAAATGTGATTTGATGGTTTACAGTTTTTTACTCACTATTTCCAGTGTTGCTGGCCTTCTATCTGTTCATCTCCATTTCCCAACACCATATTCCCCATATTTTGTAAAACTACAATCCACTCTGCTACAGGCCCCATGAAGGCTCAGTGTCTCTCCAACCTAACACCACTCTTAAGTATTCAACTCCGGTACCACCTTTAACATTCCTATAAGAAAAGTGCAGTCCGGGTCTGAACTGTCTGCAAACAGCTACAGTTAACTTTGAACCTAACACCACTCTTAAGTATTCAACTCCGGTACCACCTTTAACATTCCTATAAGAAAAGTGCAGTCCGGGTCTGAATTGTCTGCAAACAGCTACAGTTAACTTTGAGTATGTGTCTGTTTGAGCCAATCTTCATTTTCCCCTGGAGAGCACTGTGCTTTGGCTGTAAGCAGCCCCCTCCACCATCACCACCACCACAACACACACACACATCTTCCACTTTCTCTTATTCCCTTCTGTTAGCAAATAGTATCAATAACTGATCTATACTGTGTGTTTGTTTATTTAAACTATACCACAGTAGCCTACTGATACAAGGTTATCCTGGTTTTCCACCTGAGAAATTAAGACAAGACTTACAGTTTCAGAGCAGTTCTTGGTCAATTGTGATTGTTCTTAACACATACTTGTCTTGCTTTGGCTCATTAGCAGCAGTACAAAGAACTGCCTGCTCACACCCTTGTTCTCCCTTCCAGTTCCCTGTTTATTACCTTAAGACAATCCCAGAGTTAATAAATATTACCTGTGGCAGGCACCATTTGTAAAACTACAATCCACTCTGCTACAGGCCCCATGAAGGCTCAGTGTCTCTCCAGTAAGTGTTTTACAACTGTAAATGCCTATTTATGTTGAATTGTATTAGACATTTTACAACTGTATATGTTTATGTTGAATTTCAAGCCTGTACTCCAATCTGCTTACTTACACTATCAGACTATTTACCCCACTCATAGGACCAAAAACTGGGACTGGGTTAGCCACGCTATGCTCGGGCTCGCTTCGCTCCCCTCCCTGCCCCCTTATCCCACCCGCCCCCACTGTGTCTACATTTACAGCCACTAGGCCACACTCCTACTTCCTCTCCAACCTACACAACTTCCTCTCCAATTCCCCCCCACCACTTTACTATTTAACCACTACTATTCCTCTGAAGCACATTGACCCCACCCATTGATGACATATAACATGTCTATAAATAATTATAAACTCCTTCCTCTTATCCTACCACTCTTAATTCTGCCATACTTTCTTACTAGCTATGAAAATCTCACATTTGTAGGTTTCTCTTATCCAAAATGCCAAACCAAGACCCCCCTACCTCCACTGACTGCGGAACTTGCCCACTACTACACTACCCCAAAAATTATAAATTCCAACCACTTGCTTCTAAAAAAACCACTCCAATCAACACCAAAATCCAAATATGAACTAAAACTACTATTCATAGTTATTAGACTACTAGCGTATCTAAGAAAAAACATAACCAAAGATGGGGACATCCATCCTAATCCAGGCCCAACCTTAACTCAAAATCCTACCAGCCCACCACTCTCCCACCGACTGGTCAACTCCTCCTAATATGCCACTTAAACATTAGAAGCCTAAACAATAAGATACATAGCCTGCATGCTGTACTAGCCGCATACCTCCCCAACATAATGTGTCTGTCTGAAACATGGCTCCGGCCATCAACCAAAGACAATGAGATCCTGCCTCCTGGTTACAATATACTTAGGGCAGATAGAGTAAAGAAAAGAAGAGGTGGAATAGCCGTCTTATATAATAGCACACTTAACATCATAACTAACCCTATACAACCACCCCAGGTCTCTAACGCTGAAATACTAGCTCTAAAAATTCTACTAAATAATCATAAGGGCATTAACCTAATTGTCACCTATATTCCCCCTGGGAACAATGTAGAAACACTAGAGGTCATTCTACATTGGCTAGCCAACAACTACTCTCAAGAAACCACTGTCCCGGGCGATGTTAATATTGACTGGAACCAATGCACAGCACAGTCCAACCCCATCCCTGTTAACCTACATGGATTCTCTCAGATAATATCATCTACCATACGTACAGGTAACAATAACCAAAAAGAGAGTATACTAGCCTGGATACTCACCAACAGTCATCCCCAGAACTATATGTCTGGAACTCTCCCTAATGATCTTAGTGATCACCTGCTCACATACATCATGAAAGACAAAATTAATTGTACAAGCTTACCTATTTATAGGTCTATCAGATCCAAGAAAAACTTTGACCCAACTAAATTTCAACTTGAACTCAAATCATGTAACTGGACAAAACTAAAGTTCCTTCCCCTTGATGAGGCAGTGACATCATTTAACAATTCATTCCTTACTATACTTGACTCGCATGCCCCTAAACGCTCAATAAGAATTAAAACTCAACTAGCACCCTGGCTAACAACAGACACCAAAACCAAAATAACAACTAGAGACAAAGCGTGGGATAAATGGCACTACCAAACTACCCTAGATCGTATCAAATTCCAACAACTTAGAAATGAGACTAAAAAGCCATCATACTAGATAAGAAAAATTACTTCTACAATCTGCAACATAAACATCAGAATAACCCTCAAAAGTACTGGGCAGGCATAAATAAACTTCTCCAACCAGGCAAATCCACTACTCCGACCCCAGGAACATTATCTGACAAGAGCCAAGAAGATATAGCCAATTCATTCAATACTTTCTTCACAGAAACCATCCAGTCATTAGCTAACCAACTTTCTCCTCCCCACACTTCTATAAACACTATACCCGACTCACCACTCTCTTTTAACTTCCAGCCAGTGTCCACATCCATTATCAGATCCCTTTTGAAAAAACTGAAGCCAACCACCCTTTCAGCCGATCTTCTGCCGGCCGAATATCTGCAAATTGCTGCAGATGTCGTAGCCTACCCTATCTCAATCCTAATTAACAGAACCATAACCGAGGCCTCAATCCCCTCAATTTGGAAAATATCCTATGTTATTCCACTCCACAAAGGAGGTTCATCCACAGAACTATCCAACTATAGACCTATAGCCATACTATCACCACTTGCCAAAATTATGGAAAAGTGCATGCACAACCAACTAATGCTCTATCTAACCCAAAATAAACTACTCACAAACTCTCAACATGGATTCAGACCCCATCATAGTACAACCACTGCCCTCCTCTCTTTTACTGAAAACATTAATCTTAACCGAATAATAAAAAATATCCTCCGCTTTCTTCCTGGACCTATCGAAGCCTTGATATGGTAAACCATCAGTTACTTCTATATACTTTAAAACCCTGTATCTAGATACTCCAGCCCTTGACTGGTTTCAAGCTTACCTCACTGGGAGACGACAAGCAGTAATGTGGCAAAACAAGCTCTCCTGCCTACTACCAAATACCATAGGAGTTCCTCAAGGTTCCATATTAGGACCTCTCCTCTTTTCAGTCTTCATAAACGACATCCAAACAGTCATCCCTGAAGCCACCTGCATTCAATATGCAGATGACTCGACTATAATATGTTCCAATGCCTCTCTTGCAAATCTACTACCACCCAACATAGCTTCACCAAAGTCGAAAACTGGCTTGCCAACCATCTCCTGATCTTAAATCCAAACAAAACCAAGTTACTTCTCTTCTACCCAACCAATAGATCTCCGACTGAAAACTTCACTATAAAATCCAATAATGGGACCATCATCTCCCCAGACACCTATACAAAGCTATTAGGAGTAAACATTGACAATAAACTCAGATTTGATATACATATCAACCAAGCCATTATGTCAGTCAACAAGAAACTTGGGACCCTATATAGAATTAAAGCCTTCCTTACCGAATGCCAGGGCAGCCACAGCCCGTTCACACCTTCTCTCTACCCTACTATATGCCTCTCCTGTCCTCACTCACCTTAACAAATCTGATCTGGCCAAGCTCTCATCCTGCTATAATCACATTGCCAGGTTCGTTACAGGCCTACCCTACAGAACACACCACTGTACTAACCTGAAAAGCTTGGATGGATAGAATTCCCACACCTTCTTCACCAGTCCCAACTCATAGAGGCCTTCAAAATCCTTAAACAACCTGAGAATACCCCAGCACTAAAAACGTAATGACTCCCTACTCCAATCTAAGCTGCCTTCGCTCAGCAAACAGACTCCTTGTCCAAACAACTAAATCTCTCAACCTAGGTGGTGACGCGCTATTTGCCAACACCACTGGTAAAATATGGAACTCTCTCCCAAATAACATCACGCTTGCAACTTCTCTAAGTCAATTCAAAAATAGTCTAAAACTCCACTTCAAGTCACACTGGCTATGTCCTTGCTCAAACCCAGACTAACTCTGTGCCATTAACGAAAACATAAACAACTAGCTAAGATGATAAGTACTTTGTATACTGTGATAAAGAAATATGTATCCTGTCTAACTCTATGTCATTATACTGCCTACCGTCCTTGCTAATATGTTATTAATGTTACATTTGTAGTAATCTCAGAAATAGTAATGGCAGTCTTGTACTTGTATGTAAATAGCCTATGTTTTTGTTAAGTTCTTTCAACTCATTTACTGTACCTAATTATCAATGTAACTCTGTTGGAGCTTTTCTCCCTGGGCCTCCGCTGAAAAAGGACATGTATCCAGTCGGACCATCCCGGTTAACAAATGTAAAATAAATAAATAAATAAATAAATATTCTGGTTCAAGTCCAAGATTCTTCTAGTCAACTCCTGTTTTTTTTCTTCCCGACTCTTAAGCATTTTCCTTTGGAACATTGGAAAAGATCTCTCTGGTAGACTCTCTCTGTAAGCCTTACTGCCAGAAGAATGAGAAGTAGAGCCACCCTCCTACTTGTCGACTCATTTTTTTTTTTGTTGGATATACCTTGTTTCCTTCTTAGCCTGTCCTGCATATAAAATTACTTTGATCCTCCAGGAAAAAAATACTCTGAAAACAGATGGATACATCAGCTTGAATATCATAATGGTCTCTCAACATTCCCTGATTGCTGGGATAAATCTCCTTCTCTTCAGTCGGGTGTACAGTGAATAATCATTTTCTGCAAACACTCTTTTGTCTCCAGTTTTTAATACTTTGCCTTTTTGCCACAGTTTTGCCAAGATCAACTCTTTCTGCTGATAAAATGTGTATGTTTACTAATAAAAGTCATGGGTGCTTTCTCTTGGGCATGTCTGGAGCATACACTATGTGTCCTATCAATTAGCAAATCCTGCTGTTGAACACCAGTCATGTTGCTTATTTGTGCATTCATAAAATTAATACAGTGTTTTCTTTACAGTTTCTCGTGTATAGCAGAAAATCTCTAATTTTATCTGTGCACTCTGACTTAAAGCCCTACTACTTTTAAAACAGTTCTTCTTAAGAAGTAGCATAATTTGCCAGCTTCTACTTCACTTCAGCCTCTGATTCTTATGGTTTTGTCAGTTCATCTGAATAACTAGTTAAAGCTTTTCTATTTTTTTAGCCTTTTATGATTTGAGTTTAAATACTCCTTCAATGTTTCATTGATTGCATTCACCTTAATCACCTTTAAGTGTATTTGATTGATTTTTCCCTTTAAATTGCTGGAAGCCATCCATTGAAACAAAGCTGAAGCCTAAACTGCTTTTTTCTAAATAGCTGCAGACTCCTTCAAAGACGGTGTTCTCTCTTCACCTTTTCTGGTTGCTTTTCTTTTAGGTTTTCCAAATCCCTTCTTTTCTGGCATCCAGGCAGTATACTTACTATCCAGTAACTGAATTAACCCCCCAAACAGTTTCACTGGCACTCTTTTGCATTTTCTGTTTTCACACTGGGAGAGCTAAAGTTAAGCTGTTGATTAGTTTGCAGCCATCTTGGAAGTTGGCACCAGAAATATCCTTAAATAAAAATCATTCTCTCTTTAATCTTTGGAACAGGTTCTATAAGCTCCCTGAGACAGCACGTGATCTAGGATAGAAAGGAGCAGGGAGGTTTGACTGGATAGATGAAGAGGAATCACACTGCCAGTTGTAGACATTCTGAATGATTCTCTGAACTCATGTGTCTGAAATTATCTGCTACTACAAAGGAAAGTGAAATCCTAGACGTTGGGAATGCTTGACAAGACTACTAGTGTACGGGCATATAGTCAGCATGTTTTATAAGACTGTCCTTAGTTATGGGAGGTACCTCCCTTCTCTGAACCTCCCTACCATTGCTTTCTGAAATTTGGTTGGCCCATCCTTTGCTGGGAATGCTTATTCTATTGTTTCCTGAAAAAGGAACATGAACTAGTAGAAAACGATTTCTATTATATTTTGGAAAGGAGGGTGTGACAAATCTGGGTAACACCCTGAATCATCTCTGCACTTTCATCAAACATTTTAAGGACTTCAAAAGAGAAAAGATCAGGCACCTTTTTAATCCAGGGATGCTTTGACATACTCTGGTAAATTGAAACAATGTAGCCAGGCAAATTTTCTCAACACTGATCTTGTGTCAGCTGCTCTATAGATGGCGTCAGCAGTGTGATAAACACATTTTAGAGAATGCCTAGTTACCCGAGATGCAGACAAGGCTAAGGAAAGTACAGTTGTGTACACTTAACATAAATGTAGATGATCAAGTGTATTCACTGCAGCAGTCATCACACTTAGGTTATACTGCCAGGGGTAGCCCTCACTTGGCCGGAATACCAGAGGCTTAGTATTTCTGCATCGGTCAGGTCGTCAGTGGTATAAAACCAGGCAGCCAACGCCATTACATCAGTTTTTCTTGCCCCAACTGTCAGGAGCCCCCAAATAGGGAGCTAGGTTATGGTGGAAGAACACCACCAGTAGAAAATAAATACCAAAAATTCCCTGTAAGGAGACAGGAAGAGAGAGAGAGAGAGAAAAGTACAGTTTTGTACCTACCATAAATGTAGATGTCCGATAGGTATGCATCTGCAGTCCTTACATATGGGTTGTCCTGCCTCAGGCAGCCCTTCGGCCGGCCGGATTCCAAAGTCTGGGTCTGGCGTCGGCTGATGTCACCCTTTCCCCGACGTCAGAGCGCCTGGGGTATAAAAGCGTCAGCCGACGCCATCTTCCTCAGTTTTTCTTGCCCCAGATGCCAGGTGCCCTCTAAGGAAGGCTAAATTTGGAGAGATGCAAAAAATTCCAAACATGCACAGTAATATAAAACAAATACACCAAAATAGATAACCCCAGCTAGCTGTAAGAGGGATAAATACCCAAGAAATACCACAGAGGGGAAGGAGGGAGGGTAACCCTGACTGCAGATGCATACCTATCGGACATCTATATTTATGGTAGGTACAAAACTGTACTATGTCCTTCAAGGATACATCTGCAGTCCTTACATATGGGTAGAATACCATAGCCAAGCTGGGGGTGGTAGGATCTAAGAAAAGGATGGTGTAGCTAAAATGTTCTGCAGGACTGCCGTAGCAAAGCCTGCTCTGGGTCTGGAATACAAGGGTAAGTTGTAAAGCTTGGAAAATGTATGCACGGAGCTCCATGTAGCAGCTTCTAAAATGTCCTTGGTAGCCACCCCTCTTAAGAAGGCTGTGGAGGTGGCTGTGGCTCTGGTGGAATGAGGTCTAATGTTAGCTGGCACAGTTTTGCCATGAAAAGAGTAGCAGAATCGAATGCAATTTCCTATCCATTTTGAAATTGTCTGTTTGGAAATTGCTTTTCCTTGTATACCAGCAGCATATGCTACAAACAGCTGGTCAGTTTTTCTGTAAGTCTTAGTTCTGTCCAAGTAGTAGCACAACTGTCTGTGAATGTCCAGGGTATGCAGAAGTTTCTCCCCCTTGTTTTGTGGATTTGGAAAGAAGGTAGACAGGTGAATAGCTTGGTTCAATGAGACCCTGGATAACACCTTTGGCATGAAAGAAGGATTGGTTCTCAAAGAGACTCTGTCCTGATGAAAAATAAGAAATGGTTGTACTGCCATGAGGGCCTGCAATTCAGATACTCTTCTTGCTGAGGTTATGGCCAGAAGGAAGGCAGTCTTCCAAGACAAAAACTGTAGTTCTGAAGATGCTGCTGGTTCAAAGGGAGGTAGAGTTAACTTTTCCAACATGAAGTTAAGGTCCCATGTAGGCACTGGTGGTTTCCTTGGAGGATTGATGTTTTTAATTCCTCTTAGAAACTGCCTTAGGAGAGGATGAGAGAAGACAGGTGGATCAGTATTGTATTCTGCTGAAATTGCTGAAGCATGAATTTTTATGGAAGAGTAAGAAAGGCCATTGTGGAGCATTTCTGCCAAGTATTACAGGATATGTGCCATGCTCATCACTGTCGCATCTAGGCCCTTTGCGGCTCAAGTCTTGGAATCTTTTCCATTTTGCTGAATATGCCTTTCTTGTGGAAGGCCTGCGAGCTTCCATGATGATATCCTTCACTCTCTTGGATAGCTTTTCCTGGTGAGGAGTCAAGGTATTCTCCAGGCTGTCAGCTGCAGGGTTTTCAGGCTGGAGTGCAGAGTCTTGTAATTGTGCTGTGTCAGAAGAAGTGACCATTGTGGTAGAGGCCACGGTTTCGTGCACAACATGCTCCTTAGCAGTGGGTACCAGTGCTGTCTTGGCCAGTCCGGAGCTATCAGGATCACTTTTGGCTGCTCTGTCCTGATTTTCAGTAAGACCTTGGTCATTAATGGAAGAGGTGGAAATGCATACACTGTTAGAGTGTTCCAGCTGAAAGAGAGGGCGTCCACTTTCCATGCTTGTGGGTGGTATGTCCTTGAGCAGAATTTCTTCAGCTGATGGTTGTGGTGGGAGGCAAAAAGATCTATGTCCGGCCTCCCCCATGATTGTTATCTGAAGGAAGATGTCTGGGTGCAGCATCCATTCGTGTGGATCCATGATATTTCTGCTTAGGCTGTCCGCCAGTATATTGTCTTTTCCTGGCACAAACTGGGATTGCAGCTCTATATTGAGTTTTAGGGAAAGCTCCCAAAGATTCATTGCCAGCCTGCAAAGAGGGTAGGAATGGGTACCTCCTTGCTTGTTTATGTACCACATAACTGTGGTATTGTCTGTCCTTATTAGCAGGTGGCCTTGATGCAGAAAGTGTTGGAAGGCCTCGACTGCATGTATCACTGCCAGCATTTCCTTTTGGTTTATGTGCATGCGCAATTCCTTCTGTGACCATAGTCCTTGGATGCATCTGCCCTCCATGTGTGCTCCCCATCCATGGTCTGAAGCATCCGATGTAATGGTTTGGCTGGTTATTGGTTTGCTGAAGGGCAGGCCCCTGTTCGACAGACTTGCTTGAGCCCACCACAGAAATTCCTTTTGAAGGCATGGAATGAGTGGTATCAAAGCTTCTTCTAGGCTGTGACTGTGCTGAGACCATAAACTCCTTAGGTACCATTGTAGTTTCCTCATATGCAGCCTTGCTTGTGGAATCAGAAGAATGCACGATGCCATGTAACCCAGGGCCTGCAGGATTTTCCTTGCAGTCAGCTGAGTTTGTTTTGTCAGATTTTCGAAGTAATCCGGTAGTTGTCTTTGTTTTTCTTCTGTGAGAAAAGCCATTTGGGTGGTTGTGTCTAGTTCCGCACCCAGGAAAGTTATTCTTTGGGATGGAACAAGTCTTGATTTGTGAATGTTGACTGTGTATCCCAAGGCCTGAAGTAGGCGGATGGCATAATTCAAGTGTTTTACCAAAGTTTGTTGGCTGTCCGCATGTATAAGGCAGTCGTCCAGATATGGGTATATTTGAATCCCCTGAAGTCTGCAGTGTGCAATTACTGATGCCAGGCATTTTGTGAATACTCTGGGAGCAGTAGATAAGCCAAAGGGCAATGCTGAGAATTGATAATGCTCTGAACCTGCAAGAAATCTGAGGTGTCTTCTGCAACTTTGTCTGATAGGGACATGCAGGTATGCCTCCTTGAGGTCTAGAGTTACCAGCCAAGACCCCTTGCCCAGCATGGGAAGGAGTTGCTGTAGGGTCAGCATTTTGAATTTTGGCACAATTCAGTGCGGACAAGTCGAGAATAGGCCTCCATTGTTTTTCTTTTCTTGGGACAAGGAATAGTCTGGAATAAAATCCTTGGCCTTGTTCTGTGAGAGGAACCTTTTCTATAGCTTTCATTTGCAATAGGTTGGCAATTTGTTTTAAAGCCTCTGCCCTTTGATTCGGTGGCAGGTTTGCCATGCCTTTTATTTTTGGTAATGTATGAAAATGGAACCTGTATCCTTTGTCTATTATTTGCAGTGTCCATTTGTCCCTTGTAATACTGTGCCAATTACTTGAGAATAAAGATAGCTTTCCACCCAAAGGTGCTTCCAACTGAGCCCTGGTTGGCAGGGTCAAGGTGAAATCATTGAGTCTGTCCTTGTGCAGCAGTTGTAGGTCCTGCACTACCTCTCTGGTTAGGAGGCTGCCACTGACGTCCTCTGTAGGAGCCTCTAGCTTGCCCTCTACCTCTGGCATGCCTGTTCTTGCCTCTTTGAAATCTCTCTGTGTCTGGAAAGGACCAATTCTTAGAAGGCCAATTTCTGCTGAATCTTGGTGGTTGGACCTGGAGAAAATCTTTGACTGTTTGAACAGATTTAGCCTTTTCCTCAAATTTCTTTAAGACCTCCTGAGCAGTGGAGCCAAATAACTTTTGCTTTTCCAGTGGTGCATCCAGCAGCTTTGCTTTAACATGATCTGGCAGGGTTTGTTCCTTCAGCCAAGCATGCCTACGTATGACTGCACCTGTCACTGCTGACCTACATGAAGCTTCCAATGCATCATAACCACACTGCAAGAAATGGTTGCTAACCTGTTGTGAGTTATGTACCAGATCCTGAAGTGACTTGCGATCTAGGGGTTCAGGTGAAGACAGTTTTTTATGCAATTCATCTAACAAATACTCTTGGTACTGTATCATATGGAATTGACAATTTAATGCCCTCATAGAAAGAGTGGAAGTAGTATACACTTTTTTACCCCACTTCTCTAAAGCCCTGGACTTCCTTTCAGAGGGGAGTGGATTTTTAGTAGTGGCAGTTGCAACCCCTTTAGGGCCCTGGGAAATAGTTTCTGGGTCAGCAGAGTGGGCCTTTTAAAGGAAATGATGTGAGTCCGGGACCCTGTAGTACCTGTCGGGTTTGACAGGAGCTGGAGGAAGGGAGTCAGGGGTAATGCTAGACTCAGAATACACATCATCAATGACATTTAAAACAGGAGGGATAGCCAAAGGTCTATGCTGAGGTAAATGCAAAAAGGTCCTTAATCTCTTCCTGGAATTGGAGAATTCCTGGCACTGCCATTGGAAATGCTCTCTCATGGAGTGAAGGGTCTCCCCAAAGGACAGCTCTTCAGGAGGGGAGGCCGAGGGAATAGATTCCTCTGCATCAGAATCCTCGTAGGCCATAAAGGCCTCCTCCTGGTAGTCTGATAAAGCAGAGCCATCTGAGGCCTCATCAGAGGACTGGGGATCAGAGGACTCAACCCTGGGCCTTTTGTCTAGAGGAGGTTGAGAGCCCCTGTCCGGATGCGGCTGAGAGCCCCTAATTAAGGAAATAAGGTCCTCAGCCAAACTTAAAATCTGTGAACCTGTGGTGGATCCCTGAGGAATATCCTTGGGAGGCAGAGATTTTGGCTGTTTAGCAGCTTTAGCCCTAGTAAATGCTTTTATGGACATGGATGCAGGAGGCCTGGCTGCTTCACGTGCTGGGGTAGTTTTGTCTAGGGGAATGGTGTCGGATGATTCCTGAACACCGGTTTCTGAGGGAAATTCTATAACCGTCTCAGAAGAGGCCTCCGGGGCCGAGGTTGTCGGTTGTGCGGTTTCCACGGTCGGAAGTACCAAGGACTCGGTTTCAGCCAAGACCGAGACACTCGCGGTAGGCCTAGGCGTGGTTTCAGCCGAAACCACGGTCCGTGTGTGTCGGTCCTTGTCCTTCCGTTTTTTGGTTAAATGAGAAGTCGGAGTCTCCGACGACATATTATAACAATAACTAGCCCCAAAAAATTCCTCTGCAAACTCCGACCGACGCCTAAGAGTGCGTCGATTGAAGGAGGCACAGGCAGTACAGGCCGAGACGTCGTGGTCTGGGCCTAGGCAGGGGAGGCATTAAGAATGGAAATCTTTATGAGGTATTTGTTTCCCACAAGTTAAGCAATTATTAACTTTAAGCGTTTGATCTGACATCGGCTGAGGCAAGAAAGAGTCCCCAACGGGGTACTTAGCTTTTGAAGTCTTCGGTAGCTGAAGTTACAGGAGCTGGCCGACCGGCACTTGCGAACTGCTTCTGCTTCGGGCACCACGCGGCAAGAAAGGCTGAGGAAGATGGTGTCGGCTGATGCTTTTATACCCCAGGCGCTCTGACATCGGGGAAAGGGCGACATCAGCCGACGCCGGACCCAGACTTTGGAATCCGGCCGACCGAAGGGCTGCCTGAGGCAGGACAACCCATATGTAAGGACTGCAGATGCATCCTTGAAGGACATCAAGGGGGATGGAGGGTGGGAAACCAGGAATGCAACAGTGAATACACTCGAACATCTACATTTATGGTAAGTGTACACAACTGTACTATGTTCTTTGTGTTTCACTGTTGCAGTCATCACACTTGGATTGATTCCCAAAGTTGAGGAAAAGGCTGAAGGCAGTCAAGAAGACTGGGGGCTGACTAGGATGCCCTGCAAGACTGCAGTGGCAAGGCCTGCCCTGGATTTGGAGAAGATAGACAGGTGGTAATGCTTGGTGAAGGTATGAACAGAAGTCCATGTTGCAACTCCAGGATGGCCCTGGTGGGAACCCCTTTGAGGAAAAGCTGCAGAGGTGGGGGTTGCCCTGGTGGAATGCGTATTGACCCCCTTTGGGGGTGGTATCCCATGCTGTTTGTAGCAGAAATGGATGCAGCATACTATGTGCTATCCATACGTAGATTGTTTGCTTGGATATGGCCTTGCCCTCTGCCCCTGCAGTGAAGCTGACTAGAAATTGGGAAGTTTTTCTAAAAAAATTCATCTTATCCAGACAGAATCTGAGCTGTCTGTGCACATCTAAAGAGTGCAGAATCTTTTCCCCCTTGTTTTGAGGGTTAGGGAAAAAGATGGGCAAATGAATGGATTGGTTGAGAGCCACACTGGACACCACTTTAGGCATGAGGGATGGGTTAGTCCTGAGGGAGACCCTGTCAGCATGGAAAATGATGAAGGCCTCTACAGCCATGAGTGCTTGTAGCTCTGAAACTCTTCTAGCTGAAGTGATGGCCAGAAGCAAGGCTGTTTTCCAAGAGAGGAATTTTAACTCTACTGAAGCTGCAGGCTCAAAGGGGGGTGGGGGGTGGGGTGAGCTTTTCCAACACAAAGTTAACGTCCCAAGCTGGGGTAGGAGCTCTTCTGGTTGGCCTTAAGTTGTCAGCGCCTCTTAAGAACTGTTTAATGAGGGGGTGTGAGAAGAGAGGTGGCTCTGTGCCATAATTAGCAGAGATGGCAGAGGCATGAATTTTTATAGAAGAGAAGGATAGACCCCTGTGTAGTAAGTGTGCTAGGTAATTCAGGATGATAGGTAGGGAGGGCTGTGCTGTTTCAGCTCCCTTAGCCTGGATCCAGGTGCAAAAACTTTTCCACTTGTCAGCATAGGATTTTCTAGCGCTGGGGAGTCTGGCCTCACATATAACATCCAGGACTTGTTGCTTAGGCTGGCAGCTGGAGAAGAGGTCTGGGAATAAGACATTCTGCCAGGTTCAGGGTCTGCAATTGTGGATGCATGATTTCTCCATTCTTCTGGGTCAGGTGTGTTGGGATCTGAGGTAGGTGCCATGGTGGCAGGGGTGACAGTCTGCACACAGCAGTGGGTACCAGTGCTGGTGTGGCCAGTCTGGGGCAATCAAGATTGCCCTTGGTTTTTCCTCCCTTATTTTGAGCAGTACTCTTCAAATGAGTGGTAGAGGGGGAAGAGGGGGAAATGCATAGATCGAGAGGTTTATCCATTGGAAGGATAGAGCATCCACTTTCCAGACCTTGCTGTGAGGCTCCCTGGTGCAGAATTTGCTGAGCTGATGATTGGAGTGGGAGGCAAAGAGGTCCACCTTCGGGGTGGCCCATTTCTGGGTTACAAGGTTGAAGGTTCTGTGGTCTAGCTGCCACTTGTGTGGGTCTAGCAGGTTTCTGCTTACGTTGTCTGCCAGAGAGTTTAGGGAGCCTGGCAGGAATTGTGCTAGCAGGTGAATTTGCATGGCTGAGGTCGTGTGCCAAAGGGTCATGGCGAGCCTGCAGAGAGGATAAGAGTGAGTCCCTCCCTGTTTGTTGATATACCACATCACTGTGGTGTTGTCTGTTTTGATCACTAGAGGCCCCAGGGAGAGTAGAGGTCTGAAAGCTGTCAGAGCATGCTGAACAACTAGCATCTCTTTTTGGTTGATGTGCAGGTGTATTTGATTTGGGCTCCAATGGCCCTGAATGCACCTGCAGTCCAGGTTTGCACCCCAGGCATAGTCTGATGCATCTGCGGTGAGGGTCTGGGTGGCGTGGGGTTGTGAGAAGGGGAAGTCCCTTGTTGTGATTGCATGCTGCTGCCCACCAAAGAAAATCTTTCCTTAGACAGGGTATCATAGGTATGATAGTTTCCAGGAGAGTGTTGACACCAAAGGCTTTTTAGGTATCATTGTAGTTTCCTCATATGCAGTCTGGCATATTGAATGAGTAGAACGCAGCAGGCCATGAACCCTACAGCTTGCAGGATTTTCCTTGCGGATAACTTTATTCTGGTGGCTAATTGAGAAAAGTAGCCTGTCAGGTAGGCTTGTTTTTTGGAGTAAGGAATGCCATCTGGGATGCTGTGTCCAAGCTTGCTCCCAGGAATACAGTTCTTTGTGTGGGGATTAGATTAGATTATTTTCATTGATAGTATACCACAGGGAGGTCAGTAGGTCCTTTACAAAGGTCAGGTGCTGTAACAGCTTTTCCTGACTGTCTGCTTGAATCAGGCAATAGGCTAAGTAGGGGTAAATTTGAATATTTCTTTATCTGCAAAAAGCAATGGCTGGAGCCAGGCATTTTGTGAAAACTCTGGGAGAAGTGGATAAGCCAAAGGGAAGCGCAAAGAACTGAAAGTGCATAGATCCTACCCTTAAACATAGATATTTCCTGCAAGATTCCCTGATTGGGATGTGTAGGTAGGCCTCTTTTAGGTCTATGGTGGCTAACCAAGCATCCTTGGAAAGCATAGGAAGAAGCTGCTGGAGGGTGAGCATTATGAATTTTGGCATCACCAGAAAGGTGTTTAGAATGGATAGATCAAGGATTGGGCACCAGGTGCCCTCTTTTGTGGGTACCAGGAAGAGTCTGGAATAGAAACCTTGGCCTATCTGGTCTGCAGGAACATGCTGCATTGTCCTCATGGAGAGCAGGGAATGGACTTGCTTTTTGGCCTCTGACCACTGGTTTGGAGGAAGATTTGGGAACCCTTCTGGGGTTGGCAGAGTGTGGAAATAAAATTTGTATCCCTGCGACACTATGTTGAGGACCCATAAGCCTTTGGTAATAGAGGCCCAGTTGTTTGCATGGAATGAGAGTTTTCCTCCAAGGGGCACAAGCAGGTGGGCAGAGGTAAGGGGTGGAAAGTCATTGTGAGTTCTTACCATAAGGGGGTGGCTTAGCACTCCCTGTTTTTGAAGAGGAGGAACTCCATTGCTTAGATCTCTGCATTCCCTGGGACTGCTTTCTGGGGGGGGGGGTCTGCTTCCCCTGGGTCTTGGCTGAGCTGGCCTGGAGGGGGCCGGAAAGGACCAGTGCTTGGAGGGGCAATGCCTACTGAACCTCAGAGGCTGGGCCTGTAAAAAGTCTTTAACTGTCTGCATAGATTTAGCTTTTCCTTCCATCTTTTTTAAGACCTCTTCTGCCTTTGTGCCAAACAAATTGTCTTTGTTCAATAGTGCGTCCAAGAATTTTGTTTTAACATGGTCTGGCAAGGTCTGTTCCTTAAGCCAAGCATGCCTTCTAATGTCAGAACCAGTGACTGCTGCCCTGCAAGATGTTTCTAGGAAGTCAAAGCCACATTGCAAGGTGTGCTTAGTAACTTGGGTTGCAGAATGCATAAGCTCTTATAATTCTTTATTTTCTGCACAAACAGGAAAGGAAGATATATTTTGTTTGGGGAGTTCCATGGTATGCTGCTATTTCAGCATGTGGAACTGACAATTTAGTGCTCTAATAGCAAGAGTTGCAGAGGTGTACACTTTTTACCCCATCTGTCTAAAGCTCAGGAATCCCTGTCTGAGAGGGTGGGATTCTTAGCTGAGGTTGCTTGAATTCCTTTAGGTCCTTGGGAGATGACCTCTGGGTCAGCAGTTCGATTTTTGAAAAGGAAGTTGTGAGGGTCAGGGAGTCTGTAGTACCTGTCAGGTTTCCTGGGAGCAGAAGGGAGGGTGTCAGGAGTAAAACTGGATTCCATAAAAACATCATCCACAACATCCAAGACAGGAGGAATGACTAAAGGTCTGTGCTGTGGTAAATCTACGAGTTCATTGAGTCTTTTTTTTTGACTGAGGATAGTCCTGACATTCCCACTGGAAATGCTCCCTTAAAGTATGTAGGGTTTCACCAAATGAAAAATCCTCAGGAGGAGAGGCAGAAGGAATGGATTCCTCTGCATCAGAATCCTCATAAGCAGAGAGGGGTTGCATGTCTTCATACTCAGAAACCTCAGAGTCATCGGACTCCTGTTCAGATAAAACTACTGGAGACAAGTCTCTTTTTATTTTGGAAAAGGTAGCCTGGCTTCCCTAATACACACAATAAGATCTTCCGCCATTTTAAGCATTTGAGATTCAGGCATGGAAGGCATTGCCTGAGCTTGGGTCGTCAGTTTTTTTGGTGTAGTTCGCACCCTGGGCCTTAGAAACTCAGTAGTTTTAGATAGAACTGAAGACGCAAAAGAAGTCGTCGGTTTGTGTCGAGTATCGGTAGTGCGAAGAACTTCCTCAGAAGCTGGTGCTTGCTCAGCATCTCCAGACCCATCCAAGGTAGAGACATCCACAGGATCCTTAGTCGAAGAAGAGTCTCACGGAATACCGGACTCCAAACGGGTCTCAGTAGTGGCCTGCGAATCCACAGAAGCGGGCATCATGGACTGCGAAAGCACTTCATTGAGGACCGGAGAACTGACAACTAGCTTAACGGAAGCATAATCAGTTTTGGACCTGTGCGGTCTGTCTCTGTCTTTATCCTTACGTTTTTTCTTGACAGCAAAAATATTTAGCTACAATAAGGGCCCAACGACGTATAGTTCTGGTGTTGAACAAAGAATAAAAGCGACAGCAAGGGATGTCGTGGTCTGGGCCTAAACAGGTGACACAGTAAGAATGGAAGCCTCGGTGTGATATTTGCTTTCCATAGGCGAGATAATTGTTAACTTTTTCTGACATCAGTTAGAGCAAGAAAATAGGATCCCCAATGGGGTACTTAGCTTTAGAAGACTTCAACTTCAATTCAGAAACGAAAACTCAGGTAGCGGCTGACCGGCACTCATGCGAACTGCTTCTGCTTTGGGCTCCTTGCCAAGAAAACTAATGTAATGGCGTCGGCTGCCTGATTTTATACCACTGACGACCTGATGTCAGTCCTGGAGTGACAGCAACCGAAGCAGAAATACCAAGTCTCTGGTATTCAGGCCGACTGAGGACTACCCCTGGCAGGATAGCCCAAGTGTGAGTGATGACTGCAACAGTGAAACACGAAGAACATCTCTGAGATACTTCAGTCACTGAAAAGGAAGGTTAGTAATTAACTTTCTCACACTGCCAGAGGAAGCAAGCAAAAATTTAGACGTGATCCTGACAATTCACTGTTCTGAAGGCTGTGGAAGATGTAAGTAGTATACACTTCCTTCCAATACCTATCAAACATTTTCCCCAACTTGTAAGATGAAACAAGGCTATCTGTCCTGTTCCTTCTGAAAGAGCAACTTGTCCTGTTCCTTCTGACAAGGAACAGGGCTAGCTGCCGTAAAGAGTTTGGTAGAAACTAATTCTGACAAAGAAATTACTGTTATGTCTGACTTGGTGTTAAAATTGGAATTTTTGGGTCTGGAAATTCAGAGAACAGTATAAAAAAAGATAGCTTTTCAGTAGGGGAATCTAAAGAATAACTTTCCTCACATTCAGATTTCCCATTCTATGGTGTGGGAACTTCAGAAGCACAGTCTAACTCCTCTTCCTCAGAAAGGGAATCAGAATCTGAGAGAAGAAAATCTCTTCTTTTTCAAATGAGGGGAAGACTCAGCATTGAAAGACAAAGGGTCTAAATAAAGTTTTAGCAAAGTCCAGCCAATCCTCATTATCTGGTTTAGGTGAAGATAAATGTTCAGCTTTACATCTGCTTTTCTGGGAGAAAGTACAGTTGTGTACACTTACCATAAATGTAGATGTTCGAGTGTATTCACTGTTGCAGTCATCACATTTGGGTTATCTGCTTGCAGTAGCCCTCAGTCAGCCTGATTATCAAAGTCTTGGGTCCTGCGTTGGTTGCTGTCTAATCTTCCATGACGCCAGGTAGTCAAGTGTATAAAGCATGCAGCCGACGCCATTACATCAATTTTTCTTGCCTCAGATGTCAGATGCCCTCATAATGGGAAGCAATTATATACAAGGTTACACCCCCAACAAAAAAGCAAATACACCAAAAAGCTTTAAGCATATTAAACAAGAGTAGAGATATAGTCAATAGAAGTCAGGGGGCTGGAGGGAGGGTAACCAGGACTGCAACAGTGAATACACTCGAACATCTACATTTATAGTACGTGTACACAACTGTACTATGTTCTTCATGTTTCACTGTTGCATTCATCACATTTGGGTAGATTCCCAAAGCTAAGAATTAGAGGAGGTAATTAGACATCATAAAGACCAGCTATAAGGCCCTGCAAGACTGCAGTGGCAAAGCCAGCACTGGATTTAGAAAAAATTGGCAAGTGGCAATGCTTGGTGAAGGTATGTACGGACCTCCAGGTAGCAGTTTCTAGGATGTCCCTGGTAGGGACACCTCTGAGAAAGGCTGTAGAGGTAGATGCAGCCCTGGTTGAATGTGGTCTTATACCCTGTGGGGTAGGTTTTCCATGGTGCTTATAGCAGAAATGAATGCAATGGGCTATCCACTTAGAAATGGTTTGCTTTGAAATGGCCTTCCCCTCTGCCCCTGCAGTAAATGCAACCAGCAGCTGTTCGGATTTCCTGAGAGGCTTAGTCCTGACCAAGTAAAATCTAAGCTGTCTGTGCACATCCAAGGAGTGCAGTATTCATTCCCCTTTGTTCTGTGGATTAGGGAAGAAGGTTGGCAAATTAATGGACTGATTAAGGGCCACACTGGATACCACCTTGGGCATGAAGGAGTGATTGGTCCTGAGGGACACCCTGTCAGCATGAAAAATGATGAAAGGCTCCACTGCCATGACGGCTTGTAATTCAGACACCCTTCTTGCTGAAGTGATGGCTAGAAGGAAGGCTGTTTTCCAAGAAAGGAATTTCAACTCTGCATTTGCAGCTGGTTCAAGTGAGTTTTTCCAATACAAAGTTAAGGTCCCAGGCTGGAGTAGGGGCTCTCCTTGGTGGTCTTAAGTTTTTGGCCCCTCTGAGGAATTGCTTCAGCAGTGGATGAGAGAAGAAGGCTGGTTCTGTATTGTAATGCGCTGAAATGGCTGAGCCATGAATTCTGATGTTGGAAAAGGAAAGGTCCTTGTGAAGCATCTCAGTTAAGTATTGAAAAATATGGGGTAAATTGGGCGCTGCTGTGCCCATCCCCTGAGTTTGGCTCAGGAACAGAATCTTTCATTTTTCAGCATAGGATTTTCTAGTACTAGGCCTCCTTGCCTCCAGAATGGCATCCATTACTTGCTTACTGAGGGATGTTAACGGAGAGATCAGGTAATTAGCCAGGCTGCCAAGTTCAGGGCTTGAAGTTGTGGGTGCAGAATCTGGTCCTCCTGCTGGGACAGCAGGGCAGGGGTCTGAGGCAGGTGCCATGGTGGCAGCAGTGACACACTGCGCAAGAGGGGGTACCAGTGTTGGCGTGGCCAGTCTGGGGCATTCAGGGTTGTCCTTGGTTTGTCCTGCTTGATCTTTAGTAGTACCTTGGAGAGGAGAGGCAGAGGGGGAAATGCATAAACTGAAGGACAGGGCATCCACTTTCCAAGCTTGTTTGTGGGGAGTCCTTGTGCAGAATTTGTCCAATTGGTAGTTCTGGGGGAGGCAAACAGGTCTATTTCTGGGCTCCCCCATTTGTTTCTCAACATGTTGAATATCTTTGGTTCCAGTTTCCACTCGTGTGGGTCCATGAGATTTCTGCTTAGGTTGTCTGCCAGTGCATTCAGCTTTCCTGGCAGGAATTGAACCTGTAGGTGCACTTGATAGCTCAAGGCTGTGTTTCACAGAGCCATGGCTAGTCTGCAGAGGGGGTATGAGTGGGTTCTCCCCTGCTTGTTTATGTACCACATAACAGTGGTAGTGTCCGTCTTTACCAATAATTGTCCTGGAAGAATGTGGTCCTTGAAGGCTGTCAGAGCATTCTGTACAGCTAACAACTCTTTTTGATTGATATGCAGGTGCATTTGATTTGGGTTCCATTTGCCCTGAATGGACTGCCATGCCAAGAGAGCTCCCCATGCATAGTCTGATGCGTTTGTAGTTAGGGTTTGGGCGGCAGGGGGTGGAGTGAATGGCAGTCCCTTGTTTTGGTGGCAGGCCTCTGCCCACCATAGGAGCTCTAGTTGCAGGCAAGGTATGATAGGAATCATTGTTTCCAGGCTATGACAATGTTGCTTCCATAAACATTTTAAGTACCACTGAAGTTTTCTCATAAGCAGTCTTGCATACGGAATTAGAAGAATGCAGGAGGCCATGAACCCCAAGGCTTGCAGAATTTGCCTTGCAGATAGCAGGGTTTTTGTGGCCACCTGTTTGAAGTAAGTCACCAATTGAATTTGCTTTTCTGGCATAAGGTAAGCCATCTGGGTAGTTGTATTAATGCTTGCACCCAGGAATGTAATTTTTTGAGAGGGTGCCAGTTGTGATTTCTTTTCATTTAAGGTGTACCCTAGACACATTAGAACCCTTTTTACAAATGCCAGATGCTGTAGAAGAATGTCCTTGTTTTCTGCCTGAATTAGACAATTGTCCAGGTATGGATATATTTGAACATTTCTTTGCCTGCAAAATGCAATTACTGGAGCCAGGCACTTTGTGAAGACCATGGGCGCAAGTAGATAAGCCACAGGGCAGTGCAGAGAATTGGTAATACAAGTAGCCTGCTTTGAAGCGGAGGTATCGTCTGCAAGATTCCCTGATTGGGATATGCAGGTATGCCTCTTAAGTCTAGAGTTACAACCAGGCATCTTTGCCTAGCATAGGAAGTAACCGTTAAGAGTCAGCATCTTGAATTTTGGAATGTCCAGAAATGTGTTTAGAGTAGAAAAGACCAGAATTGGACACCATGATTTGTCTTTTCTGGGTACCAGGAAAAGCCTTGAATAGAAACATTGTCCCTGTTCCTCTTCTGGTACTGGTTGAATAGCCCCCATGTTCATGAGGGACAGAACCTGTTTCTGGGCCTCTGTCCACTGATTTGGGGGCAGGTCTGACCATCCGTTTGGGACTGGCAACCTGTGGAAATGAAATGTGTATCCCTGGGATACTACATTTAAAACCCATTTGTCCTGGGTTAACAGTTGCCAGTTTCATGCATGAAGTGCCAGTTTTCCCACCAAAGGGGCGGCTAAAAGGTAAGTGCTTGGTGAGTGTAGAGGGAAGTCATTGAGACTGTTTACCATAGGGAGGTGCCTTGTTGTTTTCAGATTTGGAGGTGGAGGCACTCCATTGGTTTGTTCTAAAAGTCCATTGTGTCTGAAACCTGAAGCCTTTGGAATGTCTGGAGTGGCTCTCGAAGGAACTGGAAAGGACCAGTTCTTAGTAGACCAGTGCCTACTAAATTTTGGAGGTTGCACTTGTAAGAAATCTTTCACAGTTTGCATAGATTTAGCCTTAACTTCCATCTTTTTTAAAACTTCTTTAGCCTTATTACCAAAGAGATGTTCCTGTTGTAAAGGAGCATCCAACAATTTTGCTTTAACATGATCTGGCAGAGTTTGCTATTTGAGCCAAGCATGCCTTCTTAGCACAGACCCAGTCACAGCAGCCCTGCAAGAGGCCTCCAAAGAATCAAAACCACATTGCAAAGTATGTTTTCCAACTTGTTCAGTAGAATGTAATAAATTCTGTATATCTTTATTTTCCACACAGTCAGAAATTAACATAATTTTCTGTTTAAGCAGTCCCATGATATGCTGTTGATATTTAAGCATATGAAATTGACAGTTTAATGCCCTGATTGCCAAGGCTGCAGAAGTGTAAACCTTCTTACCCCATCTGACCAGCTTCCTGGAATCTCTATCAGAAGGGGTAGGATTTTTAGCAGTAGAGGCCTTAATGCTCTTGGGACCCTGAGAAATAGTTTCAGGATCTGCAATAGGATTTTTGAAAAGGAATTTGTGGGAGTCAGGAACCCTGTAGTATCTGTCTGGCTTACAAGGAGCTGGAGGAAGAGAATCAGGAGCCTTACCAGATTCTGAAAAAACATCATTAACAATGTCTAGAACAGGAGGTATAGCCAAAGGCGTTTGCTGAGGAAGAAGAAGAAAATCCCCAAGTCTCTTTTTAGATTTTGAGAAATCCTGATCTTCCCAGTGGAAATGTTCCCTTAAGGTATGTAAAGTTTCCCCAAAAGAAAAATCCTCAGGGGGAGAAGCAGAAGGAATGGAATCTTCTGCATCAGAGTCCTCATAAGTAGGAATAGACAAACCCTGTTCATTAGAAGAGTCAGAAGAAATAGAATCCTGTTCAGAAGATTCATAATCAATGTCTTGCCTAGGCCTCTTATTAAGGAGGGGGTTGGCTACCCTTGATCAGAGTAATTAAATCTTCAGCCATTTTGATCATTTTTTTTAGGCATAGGGGCCTGCACACGTGGTCCATGCGTCAGTTTTTTAGACATAGATGTAGATTTTGGCCTTAATTTTGAAGATGGTGTCGGTTTAATATACAAATCTGTAGGCCTGAAAACACCCTCAGAAGCCGGTGCCTGCACAGCGGCTCCGGACCCATCTAAGGTAGAGACATCCGCGGGTTCAAGCATCTTGCAGCATACCGGACTCCGAATGGGTCTCAGTAGAGGCCTGCGAATCAAAAGTAGCGGGTATCAGGGGCTGCGAAAGCACCTCAATAAGTACCGGCAAACTAGCGACTGGCTTAGGAGAAGCGTCATCAGTTTTGGACCTCGATGCCTTGTCTCTGTCTTTTTCCTTGCGTTTTTTAGGTATTCCGGTAGTCGGATTGCTAACCGACAACATTTCTGGAGAGTTAAATCATGATCCAAAATATTTAGAAGCAAAAATATACCGAAGTTTAATAGTGCGTTGACAGTAAGGTACATTGTGGTCATGGCCTAGGCAAGGAATACAGTACAAATGAAAATTCTTATGCGGTATTTGCTTCCCACAAGTAATGCAGTTATTAACTTTTACTGACATCGGTAAGGAGCAAGAAAAAGTTTCCTCAACGGGGTACTTAGCTTTTAGTTGAAGACTTCGGTTCTAAAACTCGAAAACGAAAATTTCAGGAGTCGGTTGACCGGCACTTGCGAACTGCTTCTGCTTCGGGCACCGTGTGGCAAGAAAGACTGATGTAATGGCGTCGGCTGCATGTTTTATACCCCTGACGACCTGACGTCATGGAAGAAGGGACAGCAACCGACACAGGACCCAAGACTTTGTTAATCAGGCTGACCTGGGCAACCTGCCAGCAGATTACCCAAATGTAATGACTGCAACAGTGAAACATGAAGAACATCCTTCAAACCTTGGACCCCTCACAGTTTGGGTTTGTGAAGGGCAGATCATGTTTGCTCAACCTGATAGACTTCTTCGAATCTGTCACCAGAGCTGTCGATGAAGGCAAGGTAGTCCATACAGCCTACCTCGATCTAGCCAAGGCCTTCGACACCATCCCCCCCACTCAGGGATCACTGACAGACTCACTAACCTAGGCATTAACCCCTACGTCATAAGGTGGGTTGCCAAATGGCTCACGGACAGAACCCACATGGTGAAAGTAGCTGACTCCAAATCCGACTACCGGGCAGTCACAAGTGGAGTCCCACAGGGTGCTGTCTTGGGTCCTCTCCTGTTTGGTATTTACTTCTCTGAAGTCCAGGCCAACACCAAGGGACTCTGGTTAACCAAATTCGCATGACTGCAAAGTGGGAGCTATTATTGACTCTCAAGCTGATGTAGTCATCCTACAGAAAGGCCTCAGAGACACCGAATGGTGCCTGAACCATGGTGTTAAGTTCAATGCTAAAAAGTGCATCATCATCCCCTTCAGGAAAAACACGGTGCCCACGAACTACCACATCGACGGTAGCCCTCTCAACTCCCAAGGTGTGATAAAAGATTTAGGGACACAGGTAGATTGCAACCTCTCCTTCGACAACCATGTTGCCACCATAGTTAGAAAGTCCTTCTATGTGGCACACCTCATTACAAAAGGTTTCTCATCCAGGAAGAAAGAAGTCATAATCCCCCTCTACTCATTAGACCCATTATACAGTAGAATGCCCCATTTGGCATGTACCTCACTAGACACCTGCAACAACTGAAGAGGCCACAAAAATTCCTCACAAAGAGGATCCTAGGACTCAAACATATGCCCTATACAGACAGGCTCAAAAAACTCCAGCTTTCCTCCGTCTCATATTGCCTACTTAGAGGTGATTTCTGCTTGGCATACAAAGCCACATCTGACCCAGTGCTTTTAGACATGTTTCATCTGAAAATATTGCAATCCTTCCACACCACATGCTCCAAAGACCTCAACTTCATCACTACAATAAACAGGACCTGCTGGAGGGACAGGTTCCTAACCCAGAGACTTCCCATACTCTGGAATAAACTCAGCACTTCACTTGCCCTCTTCAAGAAAAATCTTCTTGACGACTGCAATTAGGGCAAAGTGTGTATTACAGTCCAAAATAAAAAGACTCTTGCTTGGGGACAACATCAAACAGTCATCCGATTGAGGGAACAAAAAAAGAAGTTATGTACTCACCATAACGTTCCATCTGAGTAGGTAAACTTCATTTGTCAGCAACCTGTGGATATCGGATCCATATCGGATCCGAGCCGGCATCTTCAAACAGCTAAGATCCGAGCTCCAAGCTCCTCCCCTTACCCATAATCCCCTGCCATCCCTCTCTGACCTCAGATCGAGTTTGCTATAGTAAAACAGCATATTACAACAAAAGGATCACCTGCAACTCCTAACCTGATGTTATCCGGAGAAAAGGACAAGGAATCCTTCTAGGATGCACTATAGGTTAGGGGGATGGAGGGGGGGGTTGGTTGCTGACAAATGAAGTTTACCTACTCAGATGGAACATTATGGTGAGTACATAACTTCTTTATCTGAAGTAGTTAACTTCATTTGTCCATCAACCTGTGGGACAGAGTCCCCAGCTACCCAAACTTGGGGGGTCCTCATGGAAGGATATTCAGGAGCACTGCAGAGCCAAAGGATGCTCTCCCTCTGGAAATTAGATCCAAACTTGTAATGGTTAATGAAAGTATGGGATGAAGCCCAAGTGGCTGCTGAACAAATGTCGTCCAAGGACACTCTGGAGCAAAAGGCAGCAGAAGTAGAAATCGATCGGGTAGAATGAGCGTGGACTCTTTCAGGTTCAGGTCTACCAGAACTCTTATATGCAAGAAGTATACATTGGGAAATCCATCTGGACAACATAACTTTTGATACTGGTTTGCCCAAAAAGGGTCTTGCAAAGGATTCAAAGATTTGCTCAGACTGCCTATGTTCAGTGGTCCTGTGCAAGTAGAATCTCAATTGCCTATGTACGTCCAGAGAATGTAATTTGTATTCACCCTTGTTTTGATAATTTGGAAAGAAAACTGGTAAATTAATAGATTGATTAATATTGGGCTCAGAAGCAACTTTGGGTATAAAGGAGGGATTGGTCCTGAGGGAAACTCTATCTTTATGGAAGACCAAGTACTGTGGTTTGGTGCAAAGGGCTTGAAGCTCCGAAACCCTTCTAGCTGAAGTGATAGCGATGAGAAAGGCTGTCTTCCAAGATAAGTATTTCAGATCCACCAAGGCTGCGGGTTCAAACGGAGGGCCGGTCAAGGCCTGGAGAACAAGAGTTAAATCCCATGGAGGGGCTGCGTCTTTCACCGGAGGCCTTAAGAGGAAGGTGCCTTTTAAGAAAGTCTTACATAATTTGGAAGATGCTAAGGAACCAAGGTCACTTCCCACATGATAATGGGAAATTGCAGCTAACTGGACTTTGATCGTGGAAGAGCTAGTACCTTGGTCGAATAAGGTCGACAAAAATTCTAACACCGCTGGTAAGGGAGCTGTAAAGGGATCCAAATTTCTGTGCTCTGCCCAGATAGTAAAGCGTTTCCATTTGCTGTTATAAACCTTTTTCATAGAAGGTTTATGAGCGGCCACTAAAATAGCCTTAACAGGGGACAAGATACCGGGAGTCCTGACTATTACTGAAACTGGATCAGCCAAGCTGTGAGCTTGAGGTTGTCCAGGTTCAGAGTTGGTAAACCCAGTGGGTGAGAGATCAGATCCGGGGTGGGATCTAGAATCCATGGAGGATTCCCTAAATGAGACCATAGGCATGGGAACCATGTTTGATGACACCAGAATGGGGCTATGTGGATCACTCTGCTCCCCAACCGACAGGCTTTCTGCAAGAATTTCAGCATTAGGGGAAGAGGAGGATAAGCATAAAGTATACTGGATGGCCAAACATGCACCAGAGCGTCTCTGGGGGATTCCCCTGGTGGGGAATTAGAGCGAAGTAGTCGCTGCACTTTGCATTCGAAGGAGATGCGAAGAGATCGCAGCAAGGTTGACCCCACTTGAGGAAGATTTGCTTCACTACTCTGGGGTTCAGAGACCACTCGTACCGTGAGAGGATGGTTCGACTCAGCCTGTCTGCCAAAATGTTCGACCGACCCGGAATGTGCGTCACTATGAGAAAGCGGTTGGTGGAGATCGCCCAATTCCCAAACTCTCATGGTCTCTCGATAAAGTGGGTAGGATCTGGTTCCCCCCTGTTTGCTGATATACCAGACCACTAATATGTTGTCTGTCTGAATTTCAACTGTCCCTAAGGGAAGAAGGCTTGGAGTGCTTGCAACACCAAAAGCACCGCTCTCATCTCTAGGACATTGATATGCAATAAGGTCTCTGAATGGGTCCACGTGCCTTGGACGGTTCTGCCCATACAGTGCCCCCCCAACCATAGGCGAGAAGCATCCGTGGTCACCGTGGTTAGAGGCAGGGACATAGAAAAAGGGCGCCCTATCTGGAATTCCGGTGATTGGAGCCACCAGAGCAGGGATTTCCTGCAAGCCCAGCTGAGGGGAATGGGTGAACTCAGCGGGCGTAGCAGGATGGACCACTGAACCTGCAAGGTCCATTGTAGTACCCTCGTGTTCAAGCGCGCTAAAGGTAGCAGATTGATCGTGGCCACCATGGAACCTAGAGCTCTCAGAACCAATTCCGCTGGAGGAGCCGAGGACTGTAAAAGGGACAGTATGTAGAGCTTCAGGGTACGAATCCGGTCCGGAGTTAAGAAGACTCTCAATAGGTTTGTGTCTAATCTGGCTCCTATGAAGTCTAAGACCTGGGTTGGATGAAGGGAAGATTTGTTGAGGCTGACTGTGATTCCCAGCCGGGAGACCAGGTGGAGGAATTAATCTCTGGCTGAACATAGTAGATGCCTGTTGGGGGCGGTCAGGAGCCAGTCGTCCAGGTAGGAAAAGACCTGTATACCCTGGAGTCTCAGGTGGGCCGCTACTACTGCCAAAACTTTGGTGAACACCCTGGGGGATGTGGTGAGACCAAAGGGGAGGGCCCTGAATGGGTAGTGACTGGCTCCTAGCCGGAAGCAGAGAAACCTTCTGGACAGTCTGTCCATCAATATGTGGTAGTACGCATCCTTGAGGTCTATCGAGCACATCCAGTCGATCTCCTGTAAGAGAGGGAGAATGGATTGAATGGTGACCATCCGGAACTTTTCTTTGGCCACTGACAAGTTTAGTAAGGACAGGTCGAGGATTGGCCTCAAGTCCCCCGTCTTTTTTGGCACCAGAAAGAACCTGGAGTAGATGCCCGATCCAGGCTAGTCTAAGGGGCCATACTGGATCGCCCTTTTTTCTAGCAGCTGCTTTATTTCTGCGGCTGCTGCCTCCCTTTGATTGGGTGGGACATCGGGGAGGCTCCAGGGTTTGGGTGGGGGATTCAGAAAGGGAATTTTGTAACCTCTGGATATGATTTGAAGCACCCAGCGATCTGTTGTAATGGACTCCCAAACTGCTAGGTGCCTCGAGAAACGTCCCCCGACTGCCTCCAGAGAGGTGCAGTCGGGTAACCCCTCAGGGCTGTTGCGTGGGCCGATCTGAAAAGGGTTCTCTCGACCCAAAATTCTTTGGTCCCCCTCTGCCTCTGGGCCAGCGACCACACTGTCCTCCTCTGCCTCTGAAGGACGAGGGGTCCGGAGCGAAACGGGACTGTTGAGACTTCCGGAATCACATCTTCTTCTGTCCCCTTTGGTTCCTGGAGAAGGACCTCTGGGGAGCCGAGAAGCGGACTCTGACGGCAGACGTCTTCCCATCTTTCTCACTCTGGACCAGCGTGTCGCGGACGGTCTTGCCAAAAAGTGAAGAACTGTCAAAAGGGGCATTTGCGAAGGACGCCTTGAAGGGTTCCGCAAAGTCTCAGAGGCAGAGCCAAGCATGTCATCTCAAAACAACGCCCACTCCACTAGCTCTAGCGGCTCCTTCCGTAGATGAAGGGAAGATTTGTTGAGGCACTTAGAAGCCACATAGAAGTGTTCGAAATAGACTTAAGAGTGGCCATTCGAGCTGAGAACACCTTCTTCTCCTCAGTCGACATGGACTCTGGGGGCAACCCGGCGTATTCCTTGATAAGGTCCCACTAGAGTCGTATGACGTGTCCCATATAGTTCACTGAACTTACCGTGAAGGTAGCTGAAGCGAACATCCGCTTCCCCAGGCGGTCCATCTTCCAAGACTCCTTGTCGGGAGGATGGACCGAGGAACTCTCCTGGTCCAGCTCCCTCTTGGTGGCAGCCGCCACCAACATGGCATCTACAGGAGCACCCTTGCTCCATACCATCCTATCAGTGGGGGCTAAGGATTTTATCCGGTCTCTTTCGAATGGGCTCAACAGTGTCCCTTCCATGCCCTGGTAGTGATGAGATCTACCAGGGGATCGGCGGGAGGGGACACCCAAGAGGTAGATGCGCCTGCGTCAAATGCCTCCAGAAACACAGACTCATCCGAGGAAGGCTTTTGGGCTGACCACCCCCATCTAATTCGAAGCATTTCCATAATGTCTCCGAAGGAGACGTCCTCAGGGAGGGTGACCTTGGGGAACCTTCCCCTTCCTCTAAGTCCGTGTCTTCTGCCAAAGACTCAGGTGAGTCCAAGTGCCTCCTCTTGCACATACGTTTGTGAGGAACCTCCTCTGGAGGGCTGTCCGAAGAGGCCTCACCAACCACATCGTGTTCCTCTAAGGGAACCATCTGGGACATAGGCGCAGGCTGTCCCTGGGGTCGGGTGATGGAAGGTAGGCCCGTCTGAGAGAGAGTGCAGGGTGAACCCGTAGTCAGAGCCTGGGGCCTGGAATTCCTCAACAATACCCTCTCCACTACATCGAACTCCGAGGGAGAACTGCTCTCTCTAGGATCCGAGAGCAGCCCCCTCGGATCCGATGTGTGGATCGGGGCCGGTGCCGAAGCAATCGGATCCGAAGGGCCAGTATGCTCCGACCAAGATGGAGCCGAAGACACACTGACCCCTCTGGATCTGAAGCTCATCTCTTGGCTCTGAGAACTCGGATCCGAAAAGGGACCCAACAAACTCGAGGGTGCGGTCGGAGCCGAAGTACAAAGCACTATCAGTGCCAAACCTCCCCCGGCTCCTATGCAACCCAGATCCGAAGGCTCTGAACCCTGTAGTGGGTCAGAGAAGGAGCAATCGGGGTGAAAAAGGGGGTCAAGCTCCCCCCCCGGAGAGGGGAGGGGAGGCATGACCACTCCCATCTGCAGCTGGGCCTGGAGGAACCTACGCATTATCCGGTCCATGTCTGCATCGGACAAGCTTCGGGTGGACCTAGAAGAGGCCACCGAGGCGGGCCGGGAGTGCCGCCTCGATGACTTCGAAGGTGACCGGGTCTCCTCCTCTGGCTCCGGGGAAAAGCGAGGTGAATGGAGCTGGGAAGGAGAAGGCCTGGAAGCCCTAAGAGAAGCAGCTTGTTTAGCCATCGGAGCTGAGGAGGAAGACTCGGCCCGCCGCTTGTGGTGTCTTTCTTTTTTCTTCTCCCACCTAGCATCCCTCTCCTCCTGGCCTAAGGTGGGAGGTTGAGTCCCAGCCAGTGGAGCAGGGGTGGAAGGGGGCACTGCTATGGCCGCGGCAGGTGCCACCGAGGGAGAGGAGGTCGAAGCCGAATCTGGGGGCAAAAGTCCCGCCAGAATCAACTTTGACCTCCTGTCCTTTAGAGCCCTGGGGTTGAAGGCTGTACAATTAGTGCAGCCTGAGGAAAGGTGGTCAACCCCAAGGCAAATAACACACCGAGTGTGGCCATCCGCCGGGGATAGCTTATGGCCACACTGGGTGCATTTAGAGAAAAAGGTTTTTAGGGCCTCAGACATAGTTAAACTAAAAATAACACAAGGCCCAACACACATGTCTTCACACACACACGGGGAGGAGTGAACTACACTAAAATTAACGAGATAACAATATTAAAACTAAAGGGTTTTAATACAAGGGGCAACACACGCCACAACAAGCAATATCACTCTACAGAAAAATTAGAAAAAAAAAAATTTTCTCACAGAATGACTAACTCCCACGCCTGGAACTCGTTCAAAGCTGTTGAGTCAACCGTGGCAAACGAGATCTGGGGTCAGAGAGGGATGGCAGGGGATTATGGGTAAGGGGAGGAGCTTAGAGCTCAGATCTTAGCTGTTTGAAGCTGCCGGCTCGGATCTGATATGGATCCGATACCCACAGGTTGATGGACAAATTAAGTTAACTACTTCAGATGGGGGTATTTTCATTATTGCATCATCAACTCGGTGACTACGGCCAACACCTTTTCCCCTTGCATCTATTTCTCCCATCCAGTGATCACTGAGCTCCATATATCCTACTGCCTTGCACATTTTTCCTCCACAATGTCAAAAGATATCAGAAGGTGAAAGCCAACCACCAAGTTATCCTGAAAAAAATGTTATATATACTAACACTTTCCTCAACAAGCTGGGATGTTAGATGCTTTGCTAACAAGGCCTCTAAGACTGGCCCAAATTGTGAAGGTGAGAGAGTGGTGTGTGTGTGTGTGTGTGTGTGTGTGTGTGTGTGTGTGTGTGTGTGTGTGTGTACTGTTCCAAACACATACTCACACCAACATATGTGCTGCATAGCAAATCACAGTGCACATCTCAATCCTTTGTGTTGCTAGCAGAGGTACCAAGCTTCCATCTGATGCCTTTCTCCCCCTCAGATACGTGAACTAACCTCATCAACTCATTCTCACCTCACTTGTCAGCTTCTACAGCACCTGGGCTTGGTAGTCAAACACAGATTTCCATGGCTGTAGTTAAGACTTCATTCCTCTGGTTCCCTAACCCAAGAGACTTCCCATACTCTGGAATAAACTCAGCACTTCACTTGCCCTCTTCAAAAATCTTCTTGTGACTGCAATTAGGGCAAAGTGTGTATTACAGTCCAAAATAAAAAGACTCCTGCTTGGGGGCACCATCAAACAGTCATCCGATTGAGGGAACAAAAAAAGAAGTTATGTACTCACCATAACGTTCCATCTGAGTAGGTAAACTTCATTTGTCAGCAACCTGTGGGTATCGGATCCATATCGATCCGAGCATCTTCAAACAGCTAAGATCCAGGCTCCAAGCTCCTCCCCTTACCCATAATTCCCTGCCATCCCTCTCTGACCTCAGATAGAGTTTGCTATAGTAAAACAGCATATTACAACAAAAGGATCACCTGCAACTCCTAACCTGATGTTATCCGGAGAAAAGGACAAGGAATCCTTCTAGGACGCACTATAGGTTAGGGGGATGGAGGGGGTTGTTGCTGACAAATGAAGTTTACCTACTCAGATGGAAGACATTATGGTGAGTACATAACTTTATCTTGAAGTAGTTAACTTCATTTGTCCATCAACCTGTGGGACAGAGTCCCCAGCTACCCAAACAGGGGTCCTCATGGAAGGATATTCAGGAGCACTGCAGAGCCAAAGGATGCTCTCCCTCTGGAAATTAGATCCAAACTTGTAATGGTTAATGAAAGTATGGGATGAAGCCCAAGTGGCTGCTGAACAAATGTCGTCCAAGGACACTCTGGAGCAAAAGGCAGCAGAAGTAGAAATCGATCGGGTAGAATGAGCGTGGACTCTTTCAGGTTCAGGTCTACCAGAACGCTTATATGCAAGAAGTATACATTGGGAAATCCATCTGGACGTAACTTTTGATACTGGTTTACCCAAAAAGGGTCTTGCAAAGGATACAAAGATTTGCTCAGATTGCTTATGTTCAGTGGTCCTGTGCAAGTAGAATCTCAATTGCCTATGTACGTCCAGAGAATGTAATTTGTATTCACCCTTGTTTTGATAATTTGGAAAGAAAACTGGTAAATTAATAGATTGATTAATATTGGGCTCAGAAGCAACTTTGGGTAGAAAGGAGGGATTGGTCCTGAGGGAAACTCTATCTTTATGGAAGACCAAGTACTGTGGTTTGGTGCAAAGCGCTTGAAGCTCCGAAACCCTTCTAGCTGAAGTGATAGCGATGAGAAAGGCTGTCTTCCAAGATAAGTATTTCAGATCCACCAAGGCTGCGGGTTCAAACGGAGGGCTGGTCAAGGCCTGGAGAACAAGAGTTAAATCCCATGGAGGGGCTGCGTCTTTCACCGGAGGCCTTAAGAGGAAGGTGCCTTTTAAGAAAGTCTTACATAATTTGGAAGATGCTAAGGAACCGAGGTCACTTCCCACATGATAATGGGAAATTGCAGCTAACTGGATTTTGACCGTGGAAGAGCTAGCACCTTGGTCGAATAAGGTCGACAAAAATTCTAACACCGCTGGTAAGGGAGCTGTAAAGGGATACAAATTTCTGTGCTCTGCCCAGATAGTAAAGCGTTTCCATTTGCTGTTATAAACCTTTCTCATAGAAGGTTTATGAGCGGCCACTAAAATAGCCTTAACAGGGGACGAGATACCGGGAGTCCTGACTATTACTGGAACTGGATCAGCCAAGCTGTGAGCTTGAGGTTGTCCAGGTTCAGAGTTGGTAAACCCAGTGGGTGAGAGATCAGATCCGGGGTGGGATCTAGAATCCATGGAGGATTCACTAAATGAGACCATAGGCATGGGAACCATGTTTGACGACACCAGAACGGGGCTATGAGGATCACTCTGCTCCCCAACCGATAGGCTTTCTGCAAGAATTTCAGCATTAGGGGAAGAGGAGGATAAGCATAAAGTATACTGGATGGCCAAACATGCACCAGAGCGTCTCTGGGGGATTCCCCTGGTGGGGGAATTAGAGCGAAGTAGTCGCTGCACTTTGCATTCGAAGGAGATGCGAAGAGATCGCAGCAAGGTTGACCCCACTTGAGGAAGATTTGCTTCACTACTCTGGGGTTCAGAGACCACTCGTACCGCGAGAGGATGGTTCGACTCAGCCTGTCTGCCAAAATGTTCGACCGACCCGGAATGTGCGTCGCTATGAGAAAGCGGTTGGTGGAGATCGCCCATTCCCAAACTCTCATGGTCTCTCGACAAAGTGGGTAGGATCTGGTTCCCCCCTGTTTGATGATATACCAGACCACTGATATGTTGTCTGTCTGAATTTCAACTGTCCCTAAGGAAGAAAGGCTTGGAGTGCTTGCAACGCCAAAAGCACCGCTCTCATCTCTAGGACATTGATATGCAATAAGGTCTCTGAATGGGTCCACATGCCTTGGACGGTTCTGCCCATACAGTGCCCCCCCAACCATAGGCGAGAAGCATCCGTGGTCACCGTGGTTAGAGGCGGGGACATAGAAAAAGGGCGCCCTATCTGGAGTTCCGGTGATTGGAGCCACCAGAGCAGGGATTTCCTGTAAGCCCAGCTGAGGGGAATGGGTGAACTCAGCGGGCGTAGAAGGATGGACCACTGAACCTGCAAGGTCCATTGTAGTACCCTCATGTTCAAGCGCGCTAAAGGCAGCAGATTGATCATGGCCACCATGGAACCTAGAGCCCTCAGAGCCAATTCCGCTGGAGGAGCCGAGGACTGTAAAAGGGCCAGTATGTAGAGCTTCAGGGTACAAATCCGGTCCGGAGTTAAGAAGACTCTCAATAGGTTTGTGTCTAATCTGGCTCCTATGAAGTCTAAGACCTGTGTTGGATGAAGGGAAGATTTGTTGAGGCTGACTGTGATTCCCAGCCGGGAGACCAGGTGGATAAATTAATCTCTGGCTGAACATAGTAGATGCCTGTTGGGGGCGGTCAGGAGCCAGTCGTCCAGGTAGGAAAAGACCTGTATACCCTGGAGTCTCAGGTGGGCCGCTACTACTGCCAAAACTTTGGTGAACACCCTGGGGGCTGTGGTGAGACCAAAGGGGAGGGCCCTGAATGGGTAGTGACTGGCTCCTAGCCGGAAGCAGAGAAACCTTCTGGACAGTCTGTCCATCAATATGTGGTAGTACGCATCCTTGAGGTCTATTGAGCACATCCAGTCGATCTCCTGTAAGAGAGGGAGAATGGATTGAATGGTGACCATCTGGAACTTTTCTTTGCCCACTGACAAGTTTAGTAAGGACAGGTCGAGGATTGGCCTCAAGTCCCCCGTCTTTTTTGGCACCAGAAAGAACCTGGAGTAGATGCCCGATCCAGGCTAGTCTAAAGGGCCATACTGGATCGCCCTTTTTTCTAGCAGTTGCTTTATTTCTGCAGCTGCTGCCTCCCTTTGATTGGGTGGGACATCGGGGAGGCTCCAGGGTTTGGGCGGGGGATTCAGAAAGGGAATTTTGTAACCTCTGGATATGATTTGAAGCACCCAGCGATCTGTTGTAATGGACTCCCAAACTGCTAGGTGCCTCGAGAAACGTCCCCCGACTGCCTCCAGAGAGGTGCAGTTGGGTAACCCCTCAGGGCTGTTGCGTGGGCTGATCTGAAAAGGGTTCTCTCGACCCAAAATTCTTTGGTCCCCCTCTGCCTCTGGGCCGGCGTCCACACTGTCCTCCTCTGCCTCTGAAGGATGAGGGGTCCGGAGTGAAACGGGACTGTTGAGACTTCCGGAATCACATCTTCTTCTGTCCCCTTTGGTTCCTGGAGAAGGACCTCTGGGGAGCCGAGAAGCGGACTCTGACGGCAGACGTCTTCCCATCTTTCTCACTCTGGACCAGCGTGTCGCGGACGGTCTTGCCAAAAAGCGAAGAACTGTCAAAAGGGGCATTTGCGAAGGACGCCTTGAAGGGTTCCAAGAAAGTCTCAGAGGCAGAGCCAAGCATGTCATCTCAAAACAACGCCCACTCCACTAGCTCTAGCGGCTCCTTCCGTAGATGAAGGGAAGATTTGTTGAGGCACTTAGAAGCCACATAGAAGTGTTCGAAATAGACTTAAGAGTGGCCATTCGAGCTGAGAACACCTTCTTCTCCTCAGTCGACATGGACTCTGGGGGCGACCCGGCGTATTCCTTGATAAGGTCCTACTAGAGTCGTATGACGTGTGCCATATAGTTCAGTGAACTTACCGTGAAGGTAGCTGAAGCGAACATCTGCTTCCCCAGGCGGTCCATCTTCCAAGACTCCTTGTCGGGAGGATGGACCGAGGAACTCTCCTGGTCCAGTTCCCTCTTGGTGGCAGCCGACAGCAACATGGCATCTACAGGAGCACCCTTGCTCCATACCATCCTATCAGTGGTGGGGGGGGGGGGGGGCTAAGGATTTTATCCGGTCTCTTTCGAATGGGTTCAACAGTGTCCCTCCCATGCCCTGGTAGTGATGAGATCTACCAGGGGATCGGCGGGAGGGGACACCCAAGAGGTAGATGGGCCTGTGTCAAATGCCTCCAGAAACACAGACTCATCCGAGGAAGGCTTTTGGGCTGACCACCCCCATCTAATTCGAAGCATTTCCATAATGTCTCCGAAGGAGACGTCCTCGGGGGGGTGACCTTGGGGAACCTTCCCCTTCCTCTAAGTCTGTGTCTTCTGCCAAAGACTCAGGTGAGTCCAAGTGCCTCCTCTTGCACTTACATTTGTGAGGAACCTCCTCTGGAGGGC
Source organism: Protopterus annectens (assembly GCF_019279795.1). Classification (NCBI taxonomy): domain Eukaryota; kingdom Metazoa; phylum Chordata; order Ceratodontiformes; family Protopteridae; genus Protopterus; species Protopterus annectens. The sequence goes on from NC_056725.1 coordinate 861,977,160, forward strand.
TGTTCGAAGAGGCCTCACCAACCACATCTTCTTCCTCTAAGGGAACCATCTGGGACATAGGCGCAGGCTGTCTCTGGGGCCGGGTGATGGAAGGTAGGCCCGTCTGAGAGAGAGTGGAGGGTGAACCCGTAGTCAGAGCCTGGGGCCTGGAATCCCTCAACAATACTCTCTCCACTACATCGTACGCCGAGGGAGAACTGCTCTCTCTAGGATCCGAGAGCAGCCCCCTCGGATCCGATGTGTGGATCGGGGCCGGTGCCGAAGCAATCGGATCCGAAGGGCCAGTATGCTCCGACCAAGATGGAGCCGAAGACACACTGACCCCTCTGGATCCGAAGCTCATCTCTTGGCTCTGAGAACTCGGATCCGAAAAGGGACCCAACAAACTCGATGGTGCGGTCGGAGCCGAAGTACAAAGCACTATCGGCGCCGAACCTCCCCCCGGCTCCTATGCAACCCAGATCCGAAGGCTCTGAACCCTGAAGTGGGTCAGAGAAGGAGCAATCAGGGTGAAAAAGGGGGTCGAGCCCCCCCCCCCTGGAGAGGGGAGGGGAGGCATGAGCAATCCCATCTGAAGCTGGGCCTGGAGGAATCTAAGCATCATCCGGTCCATGTCTGCATCGGACAAGCTTCGGGTGGACCTAGAAGAGGCCACCGAGGTGGGCCAGGAGTGCCGCCTCGATGACTTTAAAGGTGACCGGGTCTCCTCCTCTGGCTCCGGGGAAAAGCGAGGTGAATGAAGCTGGGAAGGAGAAGGCCTGGAAGCCCTAAGAGAAGCAGCTTGTTTAGCCGTCAGAGCTGAGGAGGAAGACTCGGCCCGCCGCTTGTGGTGTCTTTCTTTTTTCTTCTCCTGCCTAGCATCCCTCTCCTCCTGGCCTAAGGTGGGAGGTTGAGTCCCAGCCAGTGGAGCAGGGGTGGAAGGGGGCACTGCCATGGCTGTGGCAGGTGCCACCAAGGGAGAAGAGGTCGAAGCCGAATCCGGGGGCAAAAGTCCCGCCAGAATCAACTTTGACCTCCTGTCCTTTAGAGCCCTGGGGTTGAAGGCTGTACAAATAGTGCAGCCTGAGGAAAGGTGGTCAACCCCAAGGCAAATAACACACAGAGTGTTGCCATCGGCCGGGGATAGCTTATGGCCACACTCGGTGCATTTAGAGAAAAAGGTTTTTAGGGCCTCAGACATAGTTAAACTAAAAATAACACAAGGCACAACACACACGTTTTCACACACACACACGGGGAGGAGTGAACTACACTAAAATTAACGAGATAACAATATTAAAACTAAAGGGTTTTAATATAAGGGGCAACACACACCACAACAAGCAATATCACTCTACAGAAAAATTAGAAAAAAAAAAATTTTCTCACAGAACGACTAACTCCCACGCCTGGAACTCGTTCAAAGCTGTTGAGTCAACTGTGGCAAACGAGATCTGGGGTCAGAGAGGGATGGCAGGGGATTATGGGTAAGGGGAGGAGCTTGGAGCTCAGATCTTAGCTGTTTGAAGCTGCCGGCTCGGATCTGATATGGATCCGATACCCACAGGTTGATGGACAAATTAAGTTAACTACTGCAGATGGGGGTATTTTCATTATTGCATCATCAACTCGGTGACTACGGCCAACACCTTTTCCCCTTGCATCTATTTCTCCCATCCAGTGATCACTGAGCTCCATATATCCTACTGCCTTGCACATTTTTCCTCCACAATGTCAAAAGATATCAGAAGGTGAAAGCCAACCACCAAGTTATCCTGCAAAAAATGTTATATATACTAACACTTTCCTCAACAAGCTGGGATGTTAGATGCTTTTCTAACAAGGCCTCTAAGACTGGCCCAAATTGTGAAGGTGAGAGAGTGGTGTGTGTGTGTGTGTGTGTGTGTGTGTGTGTGTGTGTGTGTGTGTGTGTGTGTGTACTGTTCCAAACACATACTCACACCAACATATGTGCTGCATAGCAAATCACAGTGCACATCTCAATCCTTTGTGTTGCTAGCAGAGGTACCAAGCTTCCATCTGATGCCTTTCTCCCCCTCAGATACGTGAACTAACCTCATCAACTCATTCTCACCTCACTTGTCAGCTTCTACAGCACCTGGGCTTGGTAGTCAAACACAGATTTCCATGGCTGTAGTTAAGACTTCATTCCTCTGTGCTGGCAACCACAACGAACATGTGGATCCTAAAAGATGACATACTAACCAGTATGGAAAAAGGCAACATAAAAGGTGCCCTATTGATTGATCTTACCTGGGCTTTTGATGTGGTGGATCACCTGATTAAAACAGACATTAGCTCACCTGATTAAAACAGACATTAGCTCACAGATTACAAAAGAGTTCAAAGAATTCCTCCTTAACTGATCTTTCAGAGTAAAAAGAGACTTCACTCTCTTCTGATGCCACTAAACACTAAGTTCCACAAGGCTCTACTCTCGCCTCCTCCTTTTCTCAATGTTTTCAACAAACGTCCTTTTGACTTACTCCATACTTATTCCATCTATAACTACTCCTTTAAGCCAATTATATAATCCTCTACAGATCTAGCTCAAGCGTACTAAGTCATTCAGAATCAAATTTAACTGGATTAGCTTGATCTCACAGCTCTTAAATGGTTTACCTCCAAAAATCTCATTCTAAACCTTAATACAACAAAAAACATGATCTCTGCAACACAAAAACACTCACAAAAATTATCAAAAACCAATACCCTCCTCATAAAATAAAGATGATCACACAATAGAAACCACATTGATATCTTGACATCTGGCTACATTAAGCTCTTAAATTTCAGTGAAAAATCAGTCTAAATATAAAACTAACTACTTTCCTAATCTTCTAGGTTCGGAAACTCTCCTGCTTCCTTTAATCGCCAGACAAAACAGCCAGAGCTAAGGGCATCCATTTCATGCAGCTGGAATACAGTTTATTAACGATTCACTACAGCTTACTGTAAAAACATCACAACTCTTCAACCCATCCCTAATAACATTTTTCATTTCAAAGCCAAGTCTCTCATCAGCATCACCACCACTGTCTGTCTGTTGTGAAACAAAACACCAGCCTTATCAGCTCACTATCATTTAAACTTTTTACCACAATTCTCCATCCCCATTCTCCACCAAAT